>NC_080171.1:52752043-52911770 GCF_950295315.1 Erinaceus europaeus
AGGAGTCTCCTGGCAGAGTTAAAATGGCACAAGCTTAGAAACCAGACATGCATTAATTAAAAACTGCAGTGAATATAATCTTCAGAAACATCTTAGTCTCTTTTATGATGTCTAAATAGGCAAAAGATAGTTGGAATTAGGCACGAAAGACCCAACAAGAGCGGGCATCTAGCATGCTCTCAAGAGTATATTCGTTTTCCTGTTTTTTACTTCCCTCCTCTACCTTTAAGTGTAGACATTTGTGCACCAATGGGCAGATGCCAGGAAATTTCCCATCAAAGATTATCTACCAAGTAAAGGATCTGGTGACTAAGGTTGTTTTTTTTTTTAAGTATTTTATTTATTTTTGAGAAAGATGCAGAGAGAGAAAGACACAGAGATGTTTTATTCTGCTTTCTCTTTATGAGTATAATATGTGGCCAGATAAGTTCTTATAAATTTTCTTCTTTTATAGATTCCATTATTTAAAAAGAAATTAGTAGTTCATCTGAAGATACTGTCTAGTATTTAATTCTGAGAGACAAGTTTCTATTTGTATGATTTTGTATGATTATTTAGAGACATTATTGATTCTAATATGATAGGTCATATTCTTTTTAAAAATTTATTTTAATTTTATTAGTGACTTAATATTGATTTTCAAAATTATAACATTGGTATAATTCCACACTGTTACCACCACAAAAGTTCTGTATCAGGGGCCAGGCAGTGGTGCACCTGGTTAAGCACACACATTACAGTGCGCAAGGATCCGGGTTCAAGTCCCTGGCTCCCACCTGCAGGGGGAAAGCTTCACAAGTGGTGAACGCAGGACTGCAGGAGTCTCTCTATCCCTCTTGCGCACTATATCCCCTCCCCTCACAATTTCTCTGTCTCTATTCAAAATCAATAAATAAAGAGTAAAAAAAAAAGTTCTGTATCCCCATTCCCTCCATTGGAAGCTGTAATAGTTCTCTGAAGGTCAGAGATATTGGTTGATTATTATTTCTATAACTATCCGTCTATATTTCCATATATTTGCCCTTTTTATGATCCCATCTTCTCTTCCTTTCCAAGTCATACATACACCTACTACTATTTCCAAATATCCTTCATCTTTTCCCTCCTCTCTCTGGGTCCTGATGGAGTTGGAGTTCAGAGCCCTCTGTTTATCTTCCCTTAAGATTTCTTCCCCTTTAGGAGTATGGATTAAATTTTTTTGGGGGGTGCAGAAGGTAGGAGTTCTGGCTGCTGTAACTACTTCTTCACTGGACATGGTCAGTGGCAGGTCGATCCATACCTCCTGCCTATTTCCATCTTTCTGGACTACAACAGGGTTCTGAGGAGGTGAGCTTTCAGCATACACTGATAAGGTCATCTGCCCAGGGTAGTCAGGATGAAATTATGATAGAACCTGCAACTTGGTGGCTGAAAAGCATTAAGATACAAAAGCAGAACAAAATGATTAGTGAACAGGGGTCAAAAAGTAGGAACAGAGCAGATGAGAATACAGATCTTAGGGTGGAAAGAAGTAAGGAAGTCTATTTTAGGTACATTCCTAGGGGCCTATGACTCATAGTTTTCGCTTAGTTTGATAGCTAACATGGAGTTGGGCTAAATTTCATCTTAGAAGATACAGTCAGAGTTGAGAATAAGGCTAGGAATTTGAATCAGGGCAGAAAGGTAACTCCCAAACTTGAAGCAAATCTATAAGTAAAATTAACCATTTACCCCATCCACCTGACCCCAGGATCCACATATATTCATATTTAGCACAGGATCCTATATAACCTTTGAGTTCCTCTCCATCTGAGCTCACAGTTGATGGTCACAGCTGGGAATATTCGAGGTTATAATTATTTCTGGGCCAGTCTACCTCCAAGTAGCACAGTAGGATGACCCCACCTCTCTTCAGAGAGTGGGGCAGTCCCTACCCTTGCTACTTTATAGGGAAAATAAACTCCTGGAGTGACACATGAGGAGGCTCATGCTGGCATTCCTGATGGAAGAGAATAGGTCATATATTTTTTTTGCCTCCAGGATTATTGTTGGGGCTCAGTGCTGGCACTACAAATCCAATGCTTCATTTATTGGATAGGACAGAGAGAAATTATTTAATTTTTCAAAGAACCAATATTTGGCTTCATTGTTCTTTTGTATGGTTCTCTCATTTTTGATGTTGTTTATTTCTGCTCTAATTTTAGTGATTTCCATCCTTCTGGTTGCTTTGAAGTTCCTTTGTTCCTCTTCCTCTAAATCCTTAAGGCATGCAGTAAGGTTGTTTATTTGAGCTTTTTCTTGTCTTCTAATATGTGATTGTATGGCTGCTAGTTTCCCTCTCAGTACTGTTTTAGCTGTGCCCCAAATATTTTGATACCTTGTGTCTTCATTTTCATTTGTTTCCAGGAACATTTGAATTTCTTGCTTGAATGCCTCTCTGATCCAGCAGTTCTTAAGCAGTATGTTGTTGAGTCTCTAAATTCAGTGACTTTTAATAATTTTCTGTTTGTTGTTGAATGTTAGCTTTACTCCACTGTGGTCTGAGAAGATACTTGGGATTTCAATGTTTTTGAATTTGCTGACACTGTCTTTGTGGCCTAATATGTGGTCTCTCCTTGAGAATGTACTGTGTAGATTTGAAAAGAATATGTATTCCAGTTTTTTGGGGTGAAGAACTCTGAAAATGTCCAGGAGGTCTAGTATGTCCATCTTGTCATTTAATTCTATTATTTCTTTGTTTATTCTCTGCTTCATTGATCTAAGTGTGAGAGTGGGGTGTTAAAGTCTCCCACTATTATTATATTACTATTGATGTATTTTTGTAGTTCTTTCAGTAGGTGTTTGATGTATTTAGATGGTCCCTCATTGGGTGCATAGATGTTAATAATTGTTAAATCTGCTTGGTTGATTGAGTCTCTAATCATTATGTAATGGCCTTGCCTATCTTTTATTACTTTACTTAATTTTAAGTCTATGATGTCAGAGATGAGAATGGCTATTCCTGCCCTTTTTTGTGGTCCATTAGCCTGTATGATAGTTTTCAATCCTTTCACTTTGTCTGTGTTTGTCTTGTTGGGTCAGGTGGGATTCTTGCATGCAGCATATCATTGTGTTGTGTTTTCTGATCCATCCTCCCACTCTGTGCCTTTGAATGGGTGGATTTAAACCATTGACATTTATTGATATTATGGATTGAATGTATTGTAGTGCCATTATTCAAAAAAAATTATTTGCTTTAATATATGGCAAGTATTATGGTGATGTTCTTGTTTATAAGAGAACTTTTAGAACTTCTTTCAGGAAAAGCGTGGTGATGGTTGCCTCGTTTAACTGTTGTCTGTATGAAAAGGTTTTGATCCCTTCATCTAGTTTGAATGAAAGTCTAGCAGGATATATTATCCTTGGTTGAAACCCTTTTTCATTCAGGGCTCGATAGATATCTTGCCATTCCCTTCTGGCTTTTAGAGTTTGAGTGGAGAAGTCTGCTGATAGTCTTATGGGTTTTCCCTTGTATGTGACTTTTTTTTTTTTCTCTTGTAGCCTTTAGGATCCTTTATCCTTAATTCTTTTCATTGTAACTGTGATGTGTCTTGGTGTCTTCAGGTCTGGGTTGATTCTGTTTGGGACTCTCTGGGCCTCTTGAATCTTAATGCTCTTTCTGTTGTTTAGGTCTAGGAAGTTTTTCTTCTATTATTTCCTCTAGAATGTTTACTTCCCCTTCATCTCTTTCTTCCTCTGGTAGGCCAATTATACGAATGTTACTTCTTTTGAGATCATCCCATATGTCTCTGTTGTTGTTTTCAGTGTCTCTCGATCTCTTTTTTTGCTCTTTTACCTCTTTCTTTGTTTTCTTTAGCTCATCCTCTGTCTGGCTAATTCTTTTTTCTGTCTCTGTTAGCCTGTTTTCCCTTACCTCAGATTCTTTCTTCAGTTCAGTTATAGTATTAGATTGTTCTGCTAATTAGCCTTTTAGGTCAGCTATTTCAGCTTTCAGTTCTCTAAATACCTTGAAGTAGCTTGTATTTTCCTTGAGGGTCTCACCTTTTGCTTTCCTAATTCTGATAGCTCTTTCCTCCATAGTTGTCTTCATTTCTGTGATTATTAGATTTATTATTGCTTGCATACTTTTCTTATCTATGGTTACTTCTGACTGATTTGGAGTTTCTTCTGAGCTTCTGTCTTGATTCATTGTGGTAGCAGTTTTATTTCTTCTTGATTTAATGATTTTTTTCTTGATGTGTTTGTTATTTTTCTTTTCTGTCATTCTTCAGTTGTTGCATTTTGAGTACAAGCCATGCTATATTAAATACCTTTATGACAAATGTAGTCACCCAACCTCAGAAATTACAACAATAGTTGCTGAAGCAAAGATTGATGCAGTTCAACCAATACCAGTTAGCCAAACAACATCTCCAGTCCAAGAAAAAATAGCAACCAAATCCAAAGAAAAAAGGAGAAAGGGGAAAAGAGAAAGCAAGAATAGACAACTATGCAAATCTACTGTCCACTGTAAATTCTATGGATAGAAACTGATGCTGAGCAAAGGGGCCATCATGAACTTGGCCTGTCTCTTGCCCTTTTCCAGCTTTTGTAGCCTTTTCTTTCCCTGATGGGCTTAGACTTTTTCCCAGTTGTTAAATTGTTCAGTGTCATTTGTTGTATCCATCCAGTATTTGGTTTTGGGAGTTTGACCTTGAGTTAGGGATAAAATACACCTAGGATTTTATGGGGTCTAAGTTACCCTTAAATTTTATTCCATTTACTTGTTTGATGATTCTGATTAAGGTTGTCATGGGGCAGTAACTGTCCTTTAGTTGAAAATATATATATATCCAGTATATCCTTTGGCCAATTGTATACACTGTTCTTCTAAAGATTATCAAGGAGTAATAATAATGTTGGTGCTGTCAGAAGAGATTAGGTGATACGTTTTACTAACTTTCTTTTGTGTAGTTATTTGAGTAGATAGAATGATTGAGGGAAGTGAAACAGGGAGTAGTAGAGGAGGGTGTCTAGGGCTAAGTAGTAAATATTGGACTAGACTATTTATGGTGCCTTCTTTTGGCCTTTCTGCTTGCTTTCTGGGATTTTTAGGTTTAAGTCTAATCACAACAGACTATTGAGCATTTTAACTTTGAGGTATATAGTTGCCCCTAACTCATGCATATATGTATACATAAACCCAGTACCTTAGACCCTGGTCTATATCTATGTTCTTTAATTTTGTTAGAGTGAAATATAATTAGTGAAATATAACCATTTGAAATATAACTAGGTAATACACTGTAATATAATCAGTGTTAGGAAAGGTCTCACTGGATTATTGGAGTTGGAAGGTTGACATTTCATGTTTGGCATCTTTAGATACAATCCTAAGTGAAAAGGAAGTGGCAGCATTATGTGGCATGGTGACCACTGGTTGGTTGCATTGATTAAATTGAGGTCAGCAGAGGCAGTATAACAGGGTAAGGAATCAAGAGAAAAGGTGTGAGTAAATATGAGCAAAGTCCTAGGGGTTCCAGCAGAAACTTGTAATTTGCTATAACCCCCCTCTATAAATATTTTTACTTTTTGTTTCCCTTGTTATTCGAATTGCATTACCAAATACCTCTCTGAAGACAATATCATCAAATGTTTTTCCTACTTTTTTTTTTTTCTGTGAGTCTCTTTTATAGTTTCAGGTGTTACCTGAAAATTTTTTATCCATTTGAGTTATCTTAATCATTGCTGTCTGGTTGCACTTTCTGTATATGTGTGTGATCTTTTCAACTTAAGTTTTTGAACAGATTTTCCTTACTTCATTTTACATACTTTATCATAGATTGACTCTCCATATTTTGAGGTTTTATTTTTCTCTTCTCAGTTATATTCCTATCATCTCTGTATCTACATTTTTTCTAGCCCCACATTATTTTAATTACCATAGCTTTGTAGCATAGTTTGAAGTCAGGAAATAGGTATTTTCATCTTTATTCTTTTTGTCTCATGTTTCTTTGGAAATTATTTTTTGTAGTTCCAAAAGAAATTGATTAATAATTTTTCTACTTATTTAAATAATTTTATTGAAATGCTTATAAGGATTAATTGAATATATCATGTTTTGGGAATATTGATCATTTTGGGACCAGGTGGTGGCATACCTGGTTGAATGCACATTACAGTGCACAAAGAAGGACATGGGTTCAAGCCCTCTGTCCCCACCTGCAAAGGGAAAGCTTTGTGAGTAGTGAAGCAGAGTTGCAGGTGTCTCTCTGTCTTTATCCCTTTCTGTCAGCTCCATTCCTCTTGATTTCTGGCTGTCTCTATCCAAAAAATAAATAAATATAATTTAATTTTAAATGATCATTTTAATTATGTAAATTATACCAAGCCATAAGTTCAAGGTATTTTTCAGTTTCCACATGTCTTGTATTTCTTTAAACAAATACTTAGAGTTTGAGTGTACAAATTTCTCGGTTCCTTCATAAATTTATTGTGAAGTACATAATTCTTTTAGATATATTTGTTAATTGGATTACCTTTTTAATAATTTTATTGGGAAAATAATGATGTACAAAGAAGCTGTGACATGAGCATAATTTCACATCTTCAGTGGGTTAATTTGTTTACTTTTCTACAGCATTATTTATGTGCAAGAACCAGACAATAACTCACATGGTGGAGCGCACACTTAACTACAACTAAAATTAGTTTGAACTTCTAGTCTCCACATGGGAGCATTATACAACATGTAAGATTCACAAGCAGTGAATAAATACTATGTCTCTCCTCAGTATCTTTCTATTTCTTTATTTTGCCCTCTAGCTAGAAAATAAAGACTCCACCAGGAGCAGTGGAATCATCCACAAAGTCTGAAAAACAAAATATAAGTCATAGATTTCTGTACATTGATTTTTTAAACAATACTCTACTGTTAACAGTTTATTGTTTCTAAAACACTTTTTCTTTGGGGATTTTCATGAATATTATTATGTCATCAGCAAAAAGTGATACTTCTTGTTTTTTTTTTCTAATTTAGACTCCTTTGATTTGTTTTATTTCCTAAATTATATGTTTAGGGCTTCTAATTCTATGTTAAATAAAAATGGGGAGGGTAGAAAACTTTGTCTCATTTCTGATTTCAGTGGGAAAGTTTTTAGCTTTTCATCTTTGAGTATGATATTAACTTTTCATCTTTGAGTATGATATTAAAGCATTCCTTCACTATATTAAAGAATACTTGCCTCCGGCAGGGGGAAAGCTTCACAAGTGGTGAAGCAGGGCTGCAGATGTCTCTGTCTCTCTCCCTCTCTCCCCCCTCTCAGTTTCTCTCTGTCTCTGTCCAATAATAAATAAGGAAAAATATTAAAGAAAAAAAAGAATACCAAGGAAAGCTCCTTGTCCCCATTTTTTATTGTTTTGTCTCAAAAGACTGCTGGATTTTGCCTTGTTTGCACCTACTGATATCATATGGTTCCTATATATTAATGCAATATGTTATATTAGTCAATTTGTGGATGTTGAATCATCTTCGCATTCCAGTTATAAGCATTCTTGATTATGTTTATGACCTTTTTGATATGTTGTGAATTCTCTTGGCTAAAATTCTGTTGAAGAATTCTGTATTTGTTCAGAAGGGATATTGTTCTGTGGTTTTATTGGGTGCTTTTTTTAAATGATGTCTATCAACTTTAGGTATGTGGTTGATATTAGTCTCATAAAAATATTACAGATATGGGAGTCCGTCGGTAGCTCAGCGGGTTAAGCACACGTAGCGCAAAGCGCAAGGACCGGCGTGAGGATCCCGGTTCGAACCCCCAGCTCCCCACCTGCAAGGGAGTTGCTTCACAGGAGGTGAAGCAGGTCTGCAGGTGTCTGTCTTTCTCTCCCCCTCTCTTTCTTCCTCTCCTCTCTCCATTTCTCTCTGTCCTATCCAACGACGACGACATCAACAACAATAATAACTACAACAACAATAAAAAAAAAGCAAGGGCAACAAAAAGGAAAATAAATAAATATTATATATATATTACAGATATAAGATGCATTTATTATAAAGACACTCCAGTAATTAAGAATAGAAGAAAAACTTCTCAACATAATATAGTCCACATATAATAAATCCACAGTTAACATCATCCTCAGTGAAGAAAATATGAAAGCTTTCCCCTAAAGTCTGGAACCAAACAAAGATGTCCACTATCATCATTGTTACCCAACATAGTCCTTGAGGTCCATGCCACTGCAATCAGGCAAGATAGTGAGAATAAATATATTCAAGTTGGGAAGGAAGAAATAAAGCTATTTCTCTTTGCTGATGATATGATAGTATACCTAGACAAGCCCAAAGACTCCATTAAAAAATTACTAGAGACAATTAGTTAATTCAGTGAAGTAGCAGGGTACTAAATTAACACCTATAAATCTGTGGAGTTTCTATATTCAAATGATGAATTAGAGGAAAGACCACTGAAGAACTTACTCCCTTTTGCAATTAAACCTAAAAAAATAAAACACCTCAGAGTGAACCTCACAAAGAAGATGAAGGACTTTTTGCAAGGAAAACTACAAGCCATTGATAAAAGAAATAGAAAAAGAAACTCAGAAATGGAAAAATATTCCTTGTTCTTGGATTGAAAGAGCAAAAATTATTTAAATGGCTACTCTACCAAAAGCAATCTACAGTTCCAATGCAATACCTATCAAGCGCACAATTACTTTTTCAAGGAAATTGAACAACTCATCCAAAAATTTGTGTGGAACCACAACTGCAACAGTACACAAACATAAAAGCATGAATAGCCGATATACTGTTGACAAAAAAAATGAATAAAAATGAAGGCATCATGCTCCCCAACTTCAATTTATTTTACAAAGCAGTAGTAATTAAAACAGCATGGTACTGAAATGAAAATGGACACTTGGGCCAATGGAAAAGAATTAAAAGCCAAGGAATAAACTCACACATATATAATCACCAAGCATGTAACAAAGGGGCCAAAACCACTTAAGGGAGGCAGAGGGAAGGTCTTGTCCACTAATGGTGCTGGAAAAATGGCACAGCCCCATTTAGAAAAATAAAACTAGATCATCATCTAACACCATACACCAAAATCAGATCAAAATAGTTCAAGGATTTATATATTAGACCTGAAACTCTGGAATTTATATAAGAAAATATAGGTAAAATATGGCAGGATATTTTCAACAAAGACATACTTGGGTAATCAAGTCCTTGGGCATGTGAAATGAAAACAAGAGAAAACAAATGGAACTATATCAAATTAAAAAGTTTATACACAGGAGTTGGGCAGTAGCACAGTGGGTTAAGCACACGTGGTGCAAAGTGCAAGGACTGGCATAAGGATACAGGTTCGAACCCCTGGCTCTTCACCTGCAGGGGAGTCGCTTCACAAGAGGTGAAGCAAGTCTGTAGGTGTCTATCTTTCTCTTCCCCTCTCTGCCTTCCCCTTCTATCTCCATTTCTCTCTGTTCTATCTAATAATGACAACATCAATAACAACAACAATAATAACTACAACAACAATAAAACAACAAGGGCAACAAAAGGGAATAAATAAATAAATATTTTTAAAAGTTTATACACATTGAAAGCAAACTGAGAAATGTTACACATGTACAAACAACTGTATTTTACTGATGACTGTAAACTATTAATCCCCCAATAAAGAAATTTAAAGAAAAAAAAAAGCAAACTGTACAAGGATAACCAGGCAACTCAGTAACGGGGAAAATACTTACACATCACATATCAAATAATCAATACCAAACATCTATAAAGAACTGGTACAGCTTAACAAGAAGAAAAACAAACAATATAAGGGTAAAAAAGTGGGCCAAAGAACTGAACAGTCAGTTCTCTAAAGAACAGATACACATAATTCACAGACATATGAAGAAATACTCCACATCACTTATTATAACAGAAATGCAAGTAAAAAACACACTAAGATTTCACCTCACACTGATGAGAAAGACCTACATCAACAAAACAAGAATCGACAGATATTGATGAAGTTGTGGAGAAAAGGGATCTCTTCTCCACTGCCGGTGAGAATGCAAATAGGTGTGACCCCTTTGGAAGACGATATGGAGAGTCCTTAAATGTAAGTGAAATTAGACTGCCTAGCTTCTTCCCACAGGAAGACCCTTAGCTTCATCAGCTCTATTCTTACCTTTAGCTTACTGTTTATTGAACAGTTTGTCCTGCTACCTTACTGCTTTTCAGTCACCAAGTTACAGATGTTCCATGACACCTTCCTCACTTCCCTGGGCAGACAACCTTACCAATGTGTCCTGGAGCCTCACCTCCCCCAGAGCCCTCCCCCACTAGGAAAGACAAAAACAGGCTGGGGGTATGGACCAACCTGCCAATGTCCATGTTCAGTAGAGAAGCAATTATAGAAGCCAGACCTCCCACCTTCTGCACCCCTGAAAGAATTTTAGTCCATACTCCTAGAGGGGTAAAGAAGAGGGAACCTTCCAATGGAGGGGAGGGGATATGAAACACTGGTGGTGGGAATTATATGGAATGTACCCGTTATCCATTATCCTACACTATTGTTAATCATTATTAAATCACTAATCAAAAAATGAAACTGCCATGTGTCCTGGCAATACCTCTTAGGTATTTACACAAAGGTCACACAAACATTTATTCAAAAGGACATATGTAGCCCATATTCATAGCAGCATTTTTCAGTGGCCAAATTGTGAAAGCAGCCTAAGTACACATTGACAGATGACTGATTAAAGGAGACATGGGACATATATTCAACTGAATATTACTCAGCAGTTAGAAAGGATGATATTGTGTTCATTGGGACAAAATGGATGGAACTGGAGGTGATTATTCTTAGTGAAATAAGCAATGAGATGAAGGACAAGTACCAGATGGTTTCACTCATCCGTGATATGAGTGCTAATTGATAATTATGAACTTGCAAAAAAATCAAAAAACAAAAGCAAGCAAACTGTTTTTTAAGATGTGTGAAAACTATAGAGATTAACTTTGGGAAGTGGGAGGGTGAGCACACAGAACTCTGATGCTGTGTGTGGTGTAGAACTAGATCCTATAATCCTATAATCTTGTAATAGAGTTTTGTAAAATAAAAAATAATAAAATAAATAATAAAAACAATAAAATTAATTCAAGAAATGGAACCATGAGGGTATGGAGCCACTGAGATATCCCAGGTGGTAATAATAATAATAATATAGATTTAAAGGGGGAGAGATGGTACACCTGGTTAAGAGGAGAAAAATATTACAGAGAACTCAATTTTTCCAATACTTCTTAAGAAATACTGGACTCTACAGACTTGGTAAAATCATCCAAACCTGAACATTTGATTTTAGGGAAGATTTTGACTAATGATTTAATTTTATGACTTACCATTGGTCTACAGAGGTTTCTCCTTTCTTTGGTTTCTGTCTAGGAAGGTTGAGTGAATCTAATAATGTGTCCATTTCTTTGGGAATCTTCAATTTAGTGGCATAAAGTTGTTCAGGAATTTCTTATAATGCTTTGCAGGGGATATGTCTTTTACAGGTAAAAATTTTAATTTGTGAAGCACGTGAAATCTAACTTTTTCCCTTTGTTTTTAGTTGTGCTAGGATTACATGTCTGTGCAATTCTACCACTCCCATGCCAACTTTTTTTTCTTTTTTCTTTAAGAAAGGATTAATTAACAAAACCATAGGGTAGGAGGGGTACAATTCCACACAATTCCCACCACCCACTCTCCATATCCCACCCCCTCCCCTGATAGCTTTCCCATTCTCTATCCCTCTGGGAGCATGGACCCAGGGTCATTGTGGGATGCAGAAGGTGGAAGGTCTGGCTTCTGTAATTGCTTCCCCGCTGAACATGGGCGTTGACTGGTCGGTCCACTCCCAGTCTCCATGCCAACTTTTATCGTTGGCATGTTAGTGTTCCATTGTGGTGCTAGGGCTTGAACCCATTGTCTCCTACATGGTAAGGGTGATAATTTTAACAGGTTAGCTATTGCTTGACCCTTATTTCTTTTTTCATTTAAATTGCAAAATAGCTTTTGCAAGGCCATTGTTGTCTTAGTGATACATTTCTCTTCAAGCCAAAGGACATATCAGCACATCTCAGTTACCCTGAAAGTGTCCTTTCTAGCCGGTGCAGGGCACTGAGCACTCTGTCCCCTTGAAACTCCCCACCTGCATCTATATTTATAAATGCAGGGACTGTTTTGACTATACATGTATGTTAGTGCAAATACTCAACTAAATGTTAGGTTTTTGTCTTGTCTGTTCACAAATTATGTGTTTGTACAGATGTCTATCCTGTCAAGAAAGTGTCAAAGCAGCTCTAATAATGCTACAGCACCACCACTTACACAAACCTCACCATGTACTTAGGCACTACTTATTTTTAAGAAGTCAATGAATGTATTTATTTTTATAATTTTCCCCTTTTTAATGGGCAGATTGATGGTTCACAGTATATACAGTCATTGGGATCATGGTATATGATGGTGGAACATCATTGGTACATGTGTAAAATCTCCCAGTTTTCTGTAAGACACTCTCACCCCCAGCTTAGGTCTTCCTTCACTTTTCAGGAGGACCTGAAGCAACCCTCTCTCACCCCTGCTCCCCAGAGTCCTTAACTTTGGTGCAATACACCAAACTCATTGCCAGTTCTACTTTGTATTTCTCGTCTTTGTTCTTATTTCTTAACTTCCGTCTATAAGTGAGATCATCTCATATTCATTCTTCTCTTTCTGGCTTATCTCACTTAGCATAATTCCATCAAGTTCCATCTAAGTTGAGGTGAAGAAGGTGGATTCATCATTCTTAATAGCTGAGTAGAATTCCATTGTATATACCACAACTTTCTCAGCTACTCATCTGTTACTGGGCACTTAGGTTGCTTCCATTTTTGGCTACTACAAATTGTGCTGCTATGAACACAGGTATACAGAGATCTTTTTGGATGTGTGTGTTTGACTCCCTAGTATATATTCCTAGGAGAGAAATTTCAGGTCCATTTCTATCTTTCTGAGAGTTCTTCAAACTGCTTTCCATAGGGGTTGGACCAGTTTACATTCCCACCGGTAGTGCAGAAGGGTTCCTTTGCCTCCACAACTTCTTCAGCATTTGTTGTTATTTATCCATTCTGATGTATGACATTCTCACAGGAGTGAAGTGGTATCTAATTATTGTGTTTCCATTTCTCTGGCAACAAATTACTTGGAGCATTTCTTCATATGTCTTTTGTATTTCTTCTTTGGTGAATAATCATATCCTTTCTCCACTTTCAGACAGGGTCATTTGTGTGTTGCTAAGTTTTGTGATTTTTTTTTTGCATCCAGGGTTATTGCTGGGGCTCAGTGCCTGCACCATGAGTCCACTGCTCCTAGAGGCCATTTTATTTCCCCTTTTGTTGTGCCATTGTTGTTGTAGCCTTGTTGTGGTTATTATTTTTGTTGTTGATGTTGTTCATTGTTGGATAGGACAGAGAGAAATTGAGAGAGGAGGGGAAGACAGAGAGGGGAAGAGAAAGATAGACACCTGCAGACCTGCTTCACCACCTGTGAAGCAACTACCCTACCCGGGGGCTCGAACCGGGATCTTTACTCCGGTCCTTGCGCTTGGTGCCACGTGCGCTTAACCCACTGCACTACCGCCCAACCCCCAAGTTTGATGATCTCTTTATGTCTTTTGGTTACTAGCCTTTTGTTTGATATATGACATGTATCTTCTCCCATTCTATGCAGAGTCTCTTTGTTTGAATGGTGGTTCCTTTTGCTGTGCAGAAGCACTTCAATTTGATGTAATCTCATTGGTTTATTTTTGTTTTTGTCTTCTTTGCAATTGAAATTGTGTCACTGAAGGTGCCTATTAAACTTAGATGGAATAGGGTTCTGCCAATATTTTCCTCTAAGTGGTAGATTCTTGTCTAACATTCAAGTCCTTGATCCATTTGGAGTTTACTTTTTTGTGTAGTTAAATGTCACTTTCATTCTTGTGCATATTTGGTTTACTGAACAATTATTGACACCAAGATATAATTTCTCATGTGCCCATGATAGGTGTTTGCAAAACACTTTCACCTCCAACTTAGGTTCTTTTCCACCATAATATACCATGATCGCAGTGTTCTTGTCCCCCTGCCCAGTCTTCTTCCTGCCCTCCTTCTCCACAGTCCGTAGCTTTGGTGCAACACACCAAACCCAGTCCAAGTTTCACTTGGTGTTTTCCTTTTCTGTCTTTGTTGCTTAAGTTCCACCTCTGAGTGAAATAACCCCTCATTCAATCTTCTCTTTTTGGCTTTTCTCATTTTACATAATTCCTTTCAAGGAATTAAGATGAGACCGAGGAGAGAAGTCATGGATTTATGAAGTAACATCATTTTCATTATGTCTCTTTTATCAGCCTCTTCATTTTACTGATGAGTAAATTGAGGCACAATGAGAGTTCATTCAAGGCCAAATTACAAGAAAGTGACAATATCAGTGCTTAGATCTAGCTTGGCAAGTTCTAGTCTTGAACACTCACTTCATTCACTTTGTGCTGTGTTTCTAAATACTACTATGGACCAAGTTAGTATCAGAGAGCCAAGGTTTAGAAACTTTGCTTATTTATTTTATTTACAAACTGGAAATATTGACAAATTCATAGGATAAAAGGCATACAATTCCACATAATCCCCACCACCAGAGTTCTGTATACCATTACTTCCATTGGAAGCTTTCCTATTCTTTATCCCTCTGGGAGTATGGACCCAGGATCATTATGGGGTACAGAAGGTGAAAGGTGAGGCTTCTGTAATTGCTTCTCCGCTGAGCATGGGCATTGGCAGGTCGATCCATACTCCCCACCTGTCCCTATCTTTCCATATTTGGTTAAGTACTTTATGGTGTCTTTTTTAGGTCTTTCTACTTGCTTGCTGCACTTATTGGGTCACTGCAAACTGGTGTGCATGTTTACATTATGGTATATGTTTTCCCCTAACTTATGGATACATGTGCATATGTGCTCTGTCTTATGGGCCCTGGTTCATATCTAGGTGCTGGGGCTTTGTTGGGAAGCACACCACCCAAAATGGAATTAAGGAGTCTTTTGAACCAGAGTACTGGAGCTGAAGGGTTGATATTGCAGACCTATCATCTGGGACAGTCTGAATTGAAACATGTCAAGGTGGTACTGGTTGCACTGATTAAGCTGAGATCAACAGATGCAGTATCAATTGGTATGGGTTGAAAGATGCCTGCTGAAAAATAAGCCCTGCTGCTGAGGTTTCATGATTGGGAGAAAAAAATGCTTCATCTCTGTTAATTTGTTTAAATCAATCCTAAGCTTCACTTCTTGACCTTCTTTCTCTCTATTCTTTCCTCTCTCCTTTGTGTATTAATATCTAAAAATGAGGTTTCTTACTACTCAGTCTGAGTCCCAGTGGTGATCGGTGAAATGAATATCAATTACAAGTATTCATCCAACAGGAGCCAGTTTAACTGAAAACTAGCCTTCTTTGGTAAACCAAGAGAATAAATAATCTTGATTGATTACTCCCAGAGAGCATATTTCTATTACTGTTAGTGCAATTTAATATAGTTCTTAATTCTAAATCCTTTTTGGACTTTTACCTTTTCCCATATCTGTACCACAGATAAACACTTTGGGTAAAGGACACGAAGATGAGAACTTATTTCATAGCTTTACACAGTAGTAAATAGCTACTACCATCTTAAATCCTTAAACTTCTTATATTTTTTGTCTTAGAAGATGTAATAAGACTATGATAAATTTGATCTGACCCAACATACCTCATCATTTTGAGATGGGGAGAGGGGAAAAGAAAGAAAGCAAAATACCATATATATTTTTTTATCATATGTGGTGCCAAGGATCAATCTCAGGGCCTCAGATAGGCAAGTCTTGAGCTCTATCCAGTGAGAGACCTCCCTGACTGCACATATGTTGATGATAGTAATGATAGAATAGACCTTGTCTTTCCCTAGTTGTACCCCTCTTATCCTATGGTTTTGCCATTTTTTCCTCTTTATAAATAAAATAATAAATTTTTAAAAATTAAAAAAAAAGAATAGACCTTGTCACCCAATATGGAGGGGGCCAGTTCTGAGGTATTTGAGGTAACATGGAATGGGAAGTTGTTGAACCCCAGACTTCCCTTTGACTATGATGCAAGAACAACAAAGTAAACTCCTGGGACAAACATAAATAGAACAAAGGTGGGTAAATGAGCAATAGTGAGGCAGGAGTGGGGAATAGATCAACAGTAGCAGGAACTATGTCTGAGCACATTATGTATGTGAACACTAGTGGCTAAAGCTTGATCTAAGTTCAGAACCCAGGAGGGACTAGAGCAAGTTCATCCGAGACATTTGGAAGCTCTCTAGTTATTCTGATGAAGATTTTCAGAGTTGTCCTCAGGAAAGCCTCTTGAATGTCTCCTGCATATGCTTCTGCTAAGCTCAAAGACTTGATTCTGATTTCTGGCAGACTTGATGAGTGTGGCCAGGTAGCTCAGATCTCTTGTCATCCCTGGAGGTTTATTCTGACCACAGAGTACTCTAACTTTCCTCAAGTACAACTTTAGTCTGACTCATTTCCCTATTTGAATCTAGTCAAGATTAGAAAGCATGTTAGTCACTGTCCAAGTGAGGAGGACATTGATAGTTAATGAGCATGCATTTCATTGGTGAAGAGAGCTCCTTCTAGAACATCTGCCATTGTCATCTGCACCTTATTTTACTAAATGTATCACGTCACTGTAAAGAGAAGTAGGCTATAAGATTGGTCCATAGTAGATGGTTATCTACTAACCCAATTAACAGATGATCAGGAACTGAACAAAGAAACCTATTATCAAAAGTGCTACATGTTTAGTAAAATCAAAAGAAAAAGGAGAAGTCAGGGACTTCAGCCCGTTTAATTGTAGTTGACCCAGTATCTCATTCTGCTCTTATTGTCTTTCTCCTCCCTCCCCCCTTTTTTCACTCGCTCTCTTGTTCCTTCTTCTTCTTCTCTTTCATTTTTCATTATTGGGGCCTCACTGCTCTGAGTTGACAATTTTCAGGTAGAGAGACAGAGACTGAGAGAAAGACGCCACAGCACAAAGGCTTACTCCGTTTTGGTAGGTGCCAGGCTCAAATCTTGGGTGTATAGATGGCAGAGCAAATATACTCCAAGCTGAGCAATTTCATCAGCCCCTGTTGTATATGCTTTATCCTCCACATTCCAAAATCTAGCATTCATTCTTCTCCAATATGTACCTCCCATTTGACACCTTAAGACTGCATATACATTAGTTTTCTGATTCTGTGAGACTTTGTTGATCTCAGTTTAATAGACACACCTGAAGTTACTACCATATGCCATATACTGGTATAAGTATTTTATACACATTAATTATTACATAGGATAAGTGGTCCTGTTCTTGCCCCACTTTGTTTTATTATTAGCTTTACATTCTGTGTAGCTGGAACCTTGTATATGTGTGATTTCAACATGCCCAGGTCAACTTAATATCAGTCAGAGACACTGAAAGGGAAACATATATACAGAAAGAGAAATAGAAAGAAGAGAGAAGATAAGAAGGAGAGGAAGAGGGAGAGGGAGAGGGAGAGGGAGAGGGAGAGGGAGAGGGAGAGGGAGAGGGAGAGGGAGAGGGAGAGGGAGAGGGAGAGGGAGAGGGAGAGGACTGGACCATAGTATTGGACTTTCCCTTGGCACCATAACAATCCCATGTGTTGCTAGGGCTCAATTGGGCCATGTTCATGGCAAGGCATACACCTGTTTGTTGAGCTATCTCCAGGATCATGTCCACCCTCTTTATAGATAAGTTTTTTTCTCACTTTTTGTTCTTTATCATCTCAAAACATTTTTATTAGTAGTTTACAAAATTATATAATTACATGAGAATAACGACACCTTGTCCTTCACTGGTTCTTCATGTTTGTCTATATTGCATATAGTCAGTCTTTTGGGGACCCAGCATGGTTAGCATCAATATCACCTGCAGAGTCTTGTAACTGCCTCCCTCAGTAGGGTGGAAAGTTACTATGGTGTGACAGTAAGAGAGCATTAGCTTTTGGAGTTGGACAACTTGGGTTTTAATCTCAGGTCTATCATTTCCTAGCCAAACTGTAGGCAAGTTAGAATTTTCCCATCTGCCAAAATAGGGATTGTATCTGCCTTGAAGGATTACTGGAGCTAGAAATCATATAGGGTAAACTGGAACAGATAGCACTTAGGAAATGACACCGACTATTATGCCGCCTTTTTGCCCTAGGACTGTAGGGAACAAAAAATCTGCTTGATTATTTTATAACTAGTAGAAATTTTAGAAATGAAAGCAACCTAGATTTTTGACCAATTGTAGTCTTTTCCTTATGAAAGAGGAACCTGAATCCCAGATACCTTTAGATTTTCTTAAAGTTATATAGCTGATCAGTCTATGTAGGTGAGGGGTATAGTGTGATGCTAAAAAAGTCCCAGACTGGAGGTGATCTGTGAGAACATGGTGGGCCCCAGAACATTGTTACACTTGCATTTGTTTCATCTTAGACTTATTTCTTCAGATTCCTAGAATAGGAAAGCTTTGTTCAGTGGCAAATAGACAGAGTTCCTGCTTCAGCAGTCTGATTTTTTTTCAGTCATCATGTTTTTTGTTTGTTTGTTTTTGTTTTCCTCAACTCAATTCTTCTAAGTTCTCATATGGTCATCTTTCTGATGTACAAACATGCCCCAGTCTCTTCTATCTCTTCCTTCTTTCATATTATTGACCACCCTTTTCTTCCAAGACTATAAGCAACTTTTGATAGAACAACATGCTACTACAGCATATAAGACATGCATTCTTTTCTGATAGTCTAGAAACTGAAGGTTACTTTATAGAAACAAGAAAATATTAATGGGCATAGTGCTGAACTTGAACTCTCTGATGTCTCTGGTAGCAGGAATTTGGTCCCTGGAATATATTGTTACCATATGCATGGATGTATAACCATTGAGCACTTAAATGAGAATTCCAGGACATTTTACTAGGACCACCAAGATGATGAATGACATAGTTGATCCTATGCAACCCAAGTGATGTTAAATTTCAATTTATACATTGCATTATCATGTCAAAATGAAAAACTTACTATAAATAAAAGTACAGGTACATAAATGCATTAGAACAAAACCTCTTTAGCTCTGGAAATTACACAATATGGGCACAGAATGGTTTAAAATTATTATTAGAAGACAGTGCATTGGCATAGCTGTCACCATCATATCTTTTTTTCTATGTCTTTAATGTGGCAAAGCCTTTTGCCTCCTCTAAGTGGAAATGGGTTGGCACTGTCTTGAAATATTGCACTATTTGAGGTTTTCAGGCCTATTTGCTCCTGATATTTATCATTGAGGTCACTGATTGGTGAGCTGGACCCATCCATACTCTGAGTAGCTTTTTGTTTCAAACCCTGCTTTGTTTTAAGTGAGGTGTTGAATGCATATCAAAGGTAGAGAAGCAGACATTCAGAGGCAGATGTGGGCACATTCCCAAAAGTTTAGTGCCAAGGGCCTTGTGTTTCTTAACAGAGGTGACCTGGAATGACTCCAAAAACAAGATGAAAAATACAAAGTTGAGTTTAGTTAAAGGGAAGGAGAAAGGAAAGCATTGAAAGTTAGAATCCTGTTAACTTGAAAAGTTGAGTTCTGGCCTTTTAAAAGCTTCCTTCCAAAACAGACCTGTGTTAGTTTAATCTCTGGCCAATTGTAGATTTAAATTGAGCTTCTCACACTTATTAATCTTTTTTTTTTAAGGAATGAAAATGGCCATTATTGCTAATAGGGACCTGATTTAGTATTTTCTGTTTATAATGGACTTTTACTTACTTGGATGGTTAAAACAGAGACCATTGTTATTATTTTATTAATGGGTCCCTAGCTGAACTGACTGTGAATGGAACACAGAGATCAGGGCCAGCACACAGAGTCTGACAGGCCTCACCCCAGCTGCCAGCACTACTTCTGAGGAGAGAAGGATGGCAGCCAAGTCCTTACCATCTCCTAACCACACTGTCATTATCTGTAAAATGGGAATGTTTTCTGAAGAGAAAGAGAGCCAGTGAATATAGAAAATAAAATGCTTGCTACATAATACAACATTTTGTCTGTCACTGATATGTTAGACTGCATAGCTTTGGAAAGATCTGAAAATACTTTCAAGCCTAACTGCTCACTTCACTTTGTGTCGGGGTTGCATCGTGGGAGAGAAAGAGGATCAGGAACTCGTGGCAGAACGAGAACGGAAATCTTTATTCATGCAGACGCCCCAGAGTCTGCTGTGAGCACAGCGGGTTTAGGCCATATGGAGCTAGCAAAATGGCTGCCTCTTGCTATGCATGCCAGCCCTTCTCCAGGTCTTCACTAGGTTGGGATGCAGAAGAGAAAAGAGGGGTGAAAGGAGGAACAGCAGCGGGTTTTATAGGGTAAAAACAGAAGTGGCAAGTCAGGACAGAATTGGCTAGGGAAGAGGGTGGAAAAAAGAAAAAGACATTCTGGGAACTTCCTTAGTTGAAGTTGCTGTAGTTTTATCTGGGGGGGAATTAGCAATACGCTGAAGGGAAAATGTGGTGGCGGGAGAGCTCATTTTTAAAACAAGGCAGAAGATTGATATGTAAATAATAATACTCGCATGGAAAGATGGTGCTTTGTGGGTCCTGCCTAACTCAACCACATCTGCACAATTTCCCAACAACTTTGCACATGGGAAAACCGAGATGAAGGTAAAATTCTTTGCATAATGGAAGGTCATGTGTCCATAAGTTGCAATCAAACTGAGAATCCAAGTCTTTGTGTTCTTACCATGGAAGCCACTTTTTATAAATACATAATGATAATTACTATACAATAATTCTACATTCTACAGTTATATAATATGTAATTGTATAGCTGTAGAGCAATAAAATCTTTATAAGATAATAGCTATCTTTTTAGGCATGCATTGTTTGCAAGTCATACTACTTAACATTTACAGATCTCTTTTAGTGTTCATACTGACCTTGTAAGCAAAGCACTTTTATACTAACTGTTTTTTTTTTATTTTTTATTATCTTTGTTTATTTTTTGTATAGAGACAGAGGTGGAGAGAGAAAGGGAGAGAGACAGAGAGACACCTGCAGCACTGCTTCACCACTTGCAAAGTGTTTCCCAAACAGGTGGGAACTGGGGGCTTGAACCTGGGTCCTTATGCATTCTAACATATGCACTCAACCAGGTGTGCCACCACCCAGCTCTTAGTAACTGTTTTTTTGTTTGTTTGTTTTTTGCCTCCATGGTTATTGTGGTGGCTTGGTGCCTGCACCACTAATCCACTGCTCCTGGAGACCATTTTTTCCCCTTTTGTTGCCCTTGTTGTTTTATCATTGTTATGGTTATTATTGTTGTTATTGTTGTTGCTGTCATTGGATAGCACAGAGAGAAATCAAGAGAGGAGGGGAGACAGAGAGGGGGAGAGAAAGACATACACCTGCATATTTGCTTCACCACTTGTGAAGTGACTCCCCTGCAGGTTGGGAGCCAGGGGCTCAAACCAGGATCCTTATGTGAGTCCTTGCGCTTCACTCCATGTGCGCTTAATCCACTGCGCTATCGCCCAACTCCCAGTAACTGTTTTAAATACAGTTGAAGAGGCTTAAGACTCACAAAAATAGTTATCCCACTTCTTTCTGTGACAGCTTGAGTACCAAAACTATATTGCCAAAAACTAATAAAACGGACAACCATATCTTGTTTAACAGAATTTAATAGATTATTTAATATATTATTTCATTGAGTACCTAGAAAATATATATAGTGGTGGATTATTTTTGGATAAACAAAAATATACATCATGGCTTTTCTGACAATCCAATATATAACCAAAAAATGTATATGACATGTCCTATACCTTCTGACCCAGCCCAGAGTATTATAGTTCCCGAGGAAAATCTAAGGTGATATGTCAGAATCTCTATATTCAGCTATGACCTTTCTAGAAGGTTGAACTTGTGTGGGTTCTTTTCCTTTAATTTTATTAATGACTTATTATTGATTTACAAAATTATAAGATAATAGGAGTATAATTCTGCTCTGTTCTCACCACCAGAATTCTCCATTAGAAGCTACAGTAGTGGGAGTCGGGCTGTAGCGCAGCGGGTTAAGCACAGGTGGTGCAAAGCACAAGGACCGGCATAAGGATCCCGGTTCGAACCCCGGCTCCCCACCTGCAGGGGAGTTGCTTCACAAGCGGTGAAGCAGGTCTGCATGTGTCTATCTTTCTCTCCTCCTCTCTGTCTTCCCTTCCTCTCTCCATTTCTCTCTGTCCTATCCAACAACGACGACAACAACAATAATAACTACAACAATAAGGGCAACAAAAGGGAATAAATAAATAGAATAAATATTTTTTAAAAATTTTAAAAAAAGAATATATATTTAAAAAAGAAGCTACAGTAGTTCTCTCAAGGTTTCAGATATGGGTTGGCTATTATTTCAATATATATTTGCCCATTTTTTTCTATGGTCCTGCCATCTCTTCCTTTCTAAGTTACACCTGCACCTATTACTGCTTCTGAATGTCCTTTCTTTTTTCCTTTTCTCTCTCTGGGTTCTGATGCAATTGGAGTTCAGAGACCTCTGATAATTTTCCCCTATCATTTCTCCCCTTATGGGAGTATGAACCAAAATTATTTTTGAGGTGTAGAAAGTGAGAGTTCTGGCTTTAGCACTTGCTTCACTGCTGGACATGGTCATTGACAGGTCGATCCATATCCCCAGCCTATTTCCACCTTTCCCTAGTAGGGTAAGGCTCTGGAGAGGTGAAGTTCCAGGACACATTGGTAAGGTCATCTGCCCAGGGAAGTCGGATGGAATCATGATAGCATCTTCAGCTTGATAGCTGAAAGGCATAAGATATAAAGCAGAACAAGATGATTAATGAACAGGAGCCTAAACGTAGGAATAGAGCAGATGATAATAGGAATCTTAGGGTGGAAATAAGGGAGAAAGTCTATCTTAGGAATGTTCCTAGGGGACCATGGCTTTCATAGTTTTTGCTTGAGTTTGATGGCTAACATGAAAGTGGACAAAAATATTATCTGGGAAGATGGTGTCAGAATTGAGAATAGAGCTAGAAAACTAGATTGGGATAGAGAGTAGCTCCAAAACTTGAATATAATCTTTGAATAAAGTTAACTGTTTTCTTAATCTATCTGACCCAAGGTCCATATATAGTCATATTTAGCAGAGGAGCCTGTATAACTTCTGAGTCCCTGTCTATTTGAGATTGCATGTACTTGTGTTGTTACCCTTGTTTTGTTAGATGACTATGGCAACCCTCTAGTTGTTATTCGATGGATTTAGTTGGGATACATGCAGTTCCTTGGAGTACCAGGGGTCCCCAGGGTAGCCTCTGCCTTAGTATAAAGTATAGATAGTAAATAGTTGGCTCACTTTTTAAATTTCTTTCACTATCATTAGAAAACCATGATGCCAACCCGACTTCCCTAGGAAGACAAACTCACCAATGTGTCCTGGAGCCCTGCCTCCCCAGATCCCTGCCCCACTAGGGTAAGAGAGACAGGCTGGGAGTATGGATCAACCTGCCAACACCCATGTTCAGTGAGGAAGCAATTACAAAAGCCAGACCTTCCACCGTCTGTGCCCCATAAAGATTATTGGTCCATATTCCCAGAAGGATAAAGAATAGGAATGCAGCAAGGGAAGGGATTGGATGCAGAGTTCTGGTGCTGGTGGTGGGAATTGTGTGGAAATGTACCCCTCTTATCCTATAGTCTTGTCAATATTTCCACTTTATAAATAAAAATAAGGAGAAGGAGAAAAAGAAGAAGAAGAAGGAGGAGGAGGAGGAGGAGGAGGAGGAAAGAGGAGGAGGAGGAGGAGGAGGAATACCAAACCTTGCTGCACAGTTCTTTTCCTACTGGTTGGAATGTATTTGTTGCAAAATTCATGTATTCCTAATTCAGTCCATCCTGAGCATGAGCTCTACACACAGAACTGTAGACTGATTGAGTGGACATGAAGGGGAGACTTTCTGCCCACAGCTGCTTGGGTTCAGTAAACTTTCAGAAACACACAGATTCTAAGTCTGGTCTGAGAGAAATTTTCTTTCTTTCTTTCTTTCTTTCTTTCTTTCTTTCTTTCTTTCTTTCTTTCTTTCCTTCCTTCCTTCCTTCCTTCTTTCTTTCTTTCTTTTTTTATAATTTATATAATTTTTTATTTATAAAACAGAAATATTGACAAGACCATAGGATAAGAGTGGTACAATTCCCACCACCAGAATTCTGTATACCATCCCCTCCCTTGATAGCTTGCCTGTTCTTTATCCCTCTGGGAGTATGGACCCAGTATCATTATGAGGTGCAGAAGGTGGAAAGTCTGGCTTCTCTAATTGCTTCTCCACTGAACATGGGTGTTGGCAGGTCGATCCATACTCCCAGCATGTCTCTGAGAAAATTTTTCTAAATTTCTTTTGGTCTTGAATTCTGAAGACAAAAAAGAACAATGTGTTTGTTATCCTGCTACTAGTAACCTGTGTCCCAGCACGGATAGAAGTGAAAAAAAAAAAAAAGTCCCCTAAGGATTGAGAGGGGTAAGGGGGACATATTTGATTTGGAAGAAAAAAATTAACTAGCAGGACAAATGGTCCATCACACTTTCCCCTCTTCTAGTTTATTTTGATACATCCCCACCTCATTGCCAGGTGCATAAGAATCACAAAAGTCTGTATATATTGCTTCTGTGAACCAGACTTGTGTAGAAGCTGTACTGTGCTCCATGAAACAATGGCCATATTCTTCCAGATGGCTGAAGAGTGATGTGCATATAGAAAAAGCTGCTGTTGCAGTGAGGAAGACAAAAAAAAAAAAAAAAGGAAAAAGAAGAGAAAGTAAAGAAATAATATACTTTGAAGAATCTGACCACAATGGAAAAAAATCTGAAATTAAGAATAAATCCCATTGGAAAAATGTGAATCCCTTAACATGTACCTCAAGCCTGAAATAAAATGTCAAGGTGAATTGGCTGCATCTTGACAAAAGAAAGGAGGAGTAAGGAGACACTTTCTTCTTCGAAAACCCAGGAGTGTAAGTCTAGCAATAGAAGACAGTTGCCAGAACGGAAAATTGGGGGTATTCTTGATTTTACATATGGATTTGTAGGAATACAGAAAGCTCTGGAGAGTTTGTTTTGGCGTCAATTATCTCACACTGGAAACCATTATAACAAAATGGTAAATTCTGGAATTTCCTCTTTTCCTTCACCTGAAGAGGGTATACAGTTTTACTTTTGCCAGACAGAGACTTCATATTCTTAGAGAATATATTCTTAAAGAAGTTTTCCACCTCACTCTTTTATGGAATTGGCAGAAAAGCTTTACTGGTCTCAAGGCAAAATGCCATCTGTGATATTCTCAAATTTTTCTTTAAAGTGTTAAGGTGGCAAGAACTTCATATTTTGTCTGAGGAGAATTGGCAAAACACCATTTTACATATATGTGTGTAAATGTAATTAAGTTTCTTATATATGACTTTTTATGGTGGAGAAACAAGTTGCTGTACTTCACATCTATTGGATGAGAGTGACCTCATTTGTAACCTTAAAGCCTTGAAACCACTGAAATTGTAGGAAAACAATTAAATACTGAGAAACCTGCCTAATCACTGATTTTCTGGTTTGAAACAAATGACCTGCATACAGATTAATAGGGTGATGGAAGACACTACATCATCTGGCAGAAGATATAAAGCAGGTTAGGTTTCTTGGGAAGAAAAAAAAATACCTTTTTTTTTTTGATGAAAGACAAAACAAAGCAAAAAAAAAAAAATCTATGTGTGGTCCAGACATTTTTTTCTTCCTTGGTGATAGTTTTGCTATCTTTGTAATGATTCACTTGTAAAGTGTGATCAGTCATCTCTTTGACCAGGGAAAAACATAAATAAGATTTTTGTTAAAATAATTTTTATTAATGGTTATTTAACATTGATTACAAAACTTTAAGACTCCAGGGTCTAGGCAGCAATGCACAAGTTACGATATCCTTTATAGGAATCTGTCTCATCCATATCCCTGTTCCCCACCTGCCAGAGAGGAGAGGGCTTCAGGAATGGTCAACCAATGTGCAGGTGTCTCTTATTCTTTCCTTTCTCTCTCTCTCCCCCCCTCACTCATTCTCATTCTTTATATTTCTCTGTTTTTATCAAAATAAAAAGGGAAAGAAAGAAAAAGATGACAAAGAAAAAAAACATGGGGGATACTGGGAGTGGTGGATCCCTTGTACAGGTACCAACCTTCAGAGATAATCCTGGTGGTGAAAAACAAATATCTAACTATAAAGCTTCAAGGATATGGTTTCATGTATGTGTGTGTGTAGCTCATCCCACACAGCACCAAAATTCTTGTCTTCCCTCCTTCCCTCTGATAACCACTGTAGTTTTCACAAAGATTATAGTTTTTTCTTTGTTTTGTTTTGTTTTTACCTATAGGAGTACTGAGAAATGAGATGAGAGAGCATAAACTTAATAGTCCTGTTCCTCAGTACAGAATGAAGCCAGGGACTTTTAACAAGTAATAGCACATTATATTTCTAAAATATATAAATGTTCAATAAAGTTAGACCAAAAGAGGAAACATTGGCTTAAATAGAGGTCAGGTCTCCTAGAAAATTTAAAGTTGACTTTATTCCCTGGCTGTTCTTTCTAATTCTTGACTTGCAGTGAGAACATTGGGCATGACATACCTAACCACTAGATCAACCAAAGCTTCTGAAGAGGAATACTTTTTACGTTTATTGTTCCTTAAGTCTATGTTTATTGGCCTTCCTGATAACACATTTTTTGAAGTGATCAGTAAAGTGTAGGATAACTTTGTCACAAAAAGTATTTTTTTTTTTTAGTTTATGTAAGTAGACTTATGTATTCCATTTCCAGTTGAGAAACAGAATAAGGCTTCAGATATAAGGGGTTACCAAGTCTAAAATATTTAGTGCTTGATTTTACTTATATGTTAAATCTCATGATGTATTAAAAAGAAAAAAGTTCTTACTGCAGTGATAACCTACTAAACAATATCAACAATTGAAATAAAGCAAAACAAAACAATGAAGAGTAGCCTAGAAGATCAACAAAGAAAACTTAGTTTGGGGGTGGGGCAGGTAGTGGTGCACCTGATTGAGCACACATGTTACAATGCACAAGGACCCAGGACCTAGCCCCCTGTCCCCACCTGCAGAAGGAAAGCTTCGTGAGCGGTGAAGCAGTGTTGCAGGTATCTCTCTGCCTCTCTCCCTCTCTATCACCCCCTTTATTGTCAATTTCTGGCTATCTATATCCAATAAATAAATAAAGATAATACAAAAAGTTAAAAAGAGCAAGTTTGAAACAGAATAGCTTATAAGAGAATTAATAATAACTTCAGCCTGGAAAGGACTTTTCATGAGTGATCAAGTAAACTTATTTTAATCATAGCCAAGTACCACAAGTGCCTTTGTATTATTGCCAATTTGTTTTACCTTTACAAATAATGTTTTTTTTCTTTGGACAGATAAAATGAGTGAATTATAGTAACTAGAGATTTTAAATGTTAAATATAAATTATTGCTAAATATCAAAACAGTGATAGTTAAATTTGTTGTATTTTAGTTTTTCTTTTCCTTTTTTCCTTTTCTTTGGGAGACTCATGGTTTACAGTGCAATCATTGCAAATAGGTAAAATTTCTCATTTCACTATGATGACTGTCTGCATAAAAGTCTCACACCATCTTAAATCTTTTTCCACCATCATACTCCAAGACTCCAACTTGCCTCCAACTCCTTCCCTAACTACCCTTCTTCGCCAGAGCCCTTTGCTTTGGTGCAATACACCAAACCCAGTCCAAGTTTGATTTTATATTTCCCCTTTCTGTTCTTGCTTCTTAAGTTCTGCTTATGAAGGAAATTATCTGATATTCGTCCTTTTATTTCTGGCTTTATCTCACTTAACATTACTCCTTCAACCTCCATCTAAGATGAGATGCAGAAGGTAACTTCATCATTCTTAATAACTGAGCAGTATTCCATGTGTATATATACCACAAATTCTTAATCACTCATCTGTTGTTGAACACCTAGGTTGCTTCCGTGTTTGGGCTATTACAGATTGTTCTGTGAATATTAAGTGTACATATATCTCTTTGGATGGGTGTGTTTGTTTCCTTAGGATAAGTCCCCAGGAGAGGGATTGCCAAGTTACGTAAGGTAGATCCATTTCTAGCACTCTGAGAGTTCTCCAGTGTTTTCGACCAATTTACTTACCTTCCCACTAGCAGTACTTAAGGGTTCCTTTACTCCCACAACCTCACCTACATATGTTGTCACTATCCTTTCTGATATCTGGCATTCTTACAGGAGTCATGTGATACCTCATTGTTGTCTTTTAAAAAATATTTTATTATTTATTTGTTTATTTTGGATAAAGACTGAGAGAAATAAAGAGGGAAGGGAAGACCCAAAGGGAGAGAGAAAGAGAGACACCTGCAGCATTGTTTCACTGCT
Organism: Erinaceus europaeus; assembly: GCF_950295315.1. Classification (NCBI taxonomy): domain Eukaryota; kingdom Metazoa; phylum Chordata; class Mammalia; order Eulipotyphla; family Erinaceidae; genus Erinaceus; species Erinaceus europaeus. The sequence goes on from NC_080171.1 coordinate 52,780,600, forward strand.
TGTCAAACTTTCCTCCTGCAGGTGGGGATCAGAGGCTTGAATCTGGGTCCTTCTTTATCTGCATATCTCTGATAATCAGTGACTGAGCATTTTTTCATGTTTATTGGCCCTTTAGCTCTCCTCTTTGGTAAATATTCTGTTCATATCCTCTTCCAATTTTGAATGGGAATCTTTTTTTTTTTTTCCTTTGGTTGTTGCTGAGTTTGGCGAACTCCTTATATATTTTTGGTTATTAGCCTTTTGTTAAATGTTAGACAAGAAACCATCAAATATTTAAAGAGAAATATTGGCAGAATCTTTTTAGTCTAATTTTTAAAATTATTTTTAAAGTTTATTTCATTTTTCTTACACTTAATAGAAGATAGAGAAAGAGAGATACCTGTAGCACTGCTTCACTACTCATGAAGTTTCCCCCCTGCAGGTGGAGTCCAGGGACTTGAACCCAGGTCTTTGGACATTGTAACATGTATGCTCAATTAAGTGAGCCACCGCATGACCCCCATCTAACTTTTAAAGCTGTCTCAATGATTCAAGTCCAGTGAAAGGAAAACAAAACCAAAAATAGTCCAGTGAAACTACATCAGTTTGGTAAGTTTCTGCATGACAAAAAGAACCACCATGGCAGAACATTTTTACATGCCATATTATCAGTCATAAGATCTTGATTTAAAGTCATTTATCGAAATACACAGAAGTGGGATTGCTAGATCACATGAACATTGTAAATGCTTTATTTAGGAGCTCTCTACTGTTTTCCACAAATGCTTTATCATTTTTCTTTCTTACCAATAGTGAGCATTTATCCCAATTTCTCTACATCCTCTCTAACATGCTTTTTGTTATTCTAATAACCACCCTAACAGATGTGAGTGAAGGGATGATGGTTTTGATTTACATATCTGATATAAGTCAAAATCTTTTCATACCCATTTTTACAATGTGAATGTCTTCCTGAGCTATGTCTTTTCAAATCATTTGCTCACTTTAAATTAATTGTGTTTTTTCCACTACTGACATGTAGGAGGAGTCCCATATATTTTTGGATACTTTATGTATATTTTTATACAATGATTTTCAATTGCTTTTTTCTCATATTCTTTTTTATTTTTATTTATAAAGTGAATATTGATAGAAAACATAGGATAAGAGGGGTACATCACCACACAATTTCCACCCCCCCCCCCCAGAACTCCCTATCCAATACCCTCCCTTGATAACTTCCCTATTCTTTATCCCTCTGGGAGTATGGATCCAGGGTCATTATGGGGTGCAGAAGGTGTTGATTTTACAGTGTTTGTTGTTTTCCTTGATTTACAGAATCTTTTAAGTTTGACAATCTCCTGTTGGTTTATTTTTACTTTTGTTGTCATGTTCATGAAAACATTGTCATGATCAATGAACCTTTCCTTTACGTTTTTGTTTATAAACTTTACAGTTTCAAGTCTTAAATTTAAATCTTCAATCCATTTTTTGTTGATTTGTTGATTCTGTATGAGGATACAGTTTCACTCTTTTGCACATGATATCCAGTTTCCCTTGAGCCATTTATTGAAGAAATTAAGATTATCAATTATTAAGCACAATTGCATTAAAATCCAAAGGCATAAGTAACTAACTGAATTGGCTACAGAAGTAAGATCCAACAAACTTTTAAAATCTCAAGTTTAAAATATATTAAATGAATTGTTGTTGTTATTATTACTTGCAAACAGGTTATCACTGGGACTTAGTACCTACATGATGAATCTACCACTCTCTGCAGCCTTTTTTCCTTTTTCCTTAATTTCTTCTTCTTTACTTGACAGAACAGAGAGAAGTTTTGAGGGGGGGAGAGACATCTGAAGCATTTGTTTCACAGCCCATGAATTTTCCTTTCTATAGGTGGGGAACTAAGTACTAGCATGATATATCTACCAACTGTACCAGAAAAATAAGTCCTGCATTCTGGACTCCTCCAATTTAGTGCTATCTCGCTTCATGTGGCTGTTCTTGACCATAGAATATCAGGCAAGACTATATAGAACAACAAGAGACCATGAAAAGAAATTAACTTAATTATATTCATCTACAGTAAATATGCCTTATGATCTTATTTATCACTGTGGCAAAAAAAAAAATAGCAGTACTGGAAGTTGGTCAATATATACATAGCATTTGCTATATATAACCAGACATTGTTCCAAGTATTTGCTTTTTCTTTTTCAAATATAAATGAAGCCCACTTTAAAACTGGACATAATATCTTATTTCTCTTCAGTGACCTAGCATGATGTACTTGGAGGCCTAACATAGCTTACTCTGAAGAACTAAGGTTCAAATGAACAAGATCGCAACTTTATGTGATGTTTAAGTAAATTCATGGAGATCCATAGTCACTTACTTAGGTGAAGGAGGTGGTTTTTGGCTAAATCTATCACATTCCAGGAGGGAATGCGCAAATGGGTAGTCAGTCATAAAGCTGGTATTTCTAACAAGGATAGTCATAAAATTATTCTGTCTCTCCACCAGGGGGCAATGGGAAGTTACAGTCATCATCACTTCCTTTTTCTTAGGTCGCAAGTCATAACACAGGTTGCCATCTGTGTCTGCGTGCATGCACATGCGTGTAAACTTAATTTTCCTTTTCCTCTAAAGTGGTGTAGCCTTATTATTTCTCCTGATTACAAAAATCATATGCCTACTAGGAAACAATTATATATAGTCAAGAATAAGGAAATATTGGGAAGGCCATAATGAAACCCTAGGGGGGAAAAAAATGAAAATCACTGTTAATAATTTTAGCATTTATCTTTCCAGACTGTTTTCAAGACATGTCTCCAAATAATTATTTTACTCGATAGACATTTCCTTCTATAAGACAACAGATAACATATATTTTATCTTCTGAGTACTTATATCAGTTTTTCTAATGTTTGTATAGTGTTCCCTTGTATTGATATACCATGATTTAATTAATCTGTTGATATACTTTCATATATGAATATTTTGTATCATGTATATGTATGTATATATATATATATTTTTTTTTGGAACACTGGCCTCATTCATGTGCAATTTCATTGTTCCAGACTCCTTTTTTCATTCTGAAATAGAGAGTGAAAGAGAAAGACACCACAATACCAGAACTTCCCCCAGTAGGCGGCATCTTTATATGTGGTGCTGAGGCTCAAAAAATCTAGGCTATAGGCCTGACCCAGTGAGGTGTTTATCCTGGCCCAAAATACAAGATTTTTTTTTTTCTTAAGAAAGTATTAATTAACAAAACCATAGGGTAGGAGGGGTACAACTCCACACAATTCCCACCACCCAATCTCCATATCCCACCCCCTCCCCTGATAGCTTTCCCATTCTCTAGCCCTCTGGGAGCATGGACCCAGGGTCATTGTGGGTTGCAGAAGGTAGAAGGTCTGGCTTCTGTAATTGCTTCCCCACTGAACATGGGCGTTGATTGGTCGGTCCATACTCCCAGTCTGCTTCTCTCTTTCCCTAGTAGGGTGGGTCTCTGGGGAAGCTGAACTCCAGGACACATTGGTGGGGTCTTCAGTCTAGGGAAGCCTGGCCGGCATCCTGATGACATCTGGAACCTGGTGGCTGAAAAGAGAGTTAACATACGAAGCCAAACAAATTGTTGAGCAATCATGGACCCAAAGCTTGGAATAGTGGAGAGGAAGTGTTAGGGGGGTACTCACAGAAAACTCCAGTGTACTTCTGCTTTCAGGTATATATTTTGCAGTAGTTTATGGATACATATGCTCTCACAGAAACTGGTGTAAATCTAGATTTTGGGACTTTGCTAGAAAGTGAGCCACCTGAGATAGAACCAGAGGATACCATGAAAGGAAAGGTCTTACCTGAGCAATGAAGCTGAAGGGTTGTCACTCCACATGTGAAGTCTCTGGACACAGTCTGAAGTGAAGAATGCTGAGGTGGCAATCGTTGCGTTGGTTAGGTTGTGATCGGCAGATGCAATATTATTTGATATGGATTGGGAGAGGCATACAGGAAAGTGGGCCCTATCCAATGGTTCCAGGACTGGGGGAAGTAGACTCTCTATAGTGGAGATGTGAGGTTCCTGCTGTCTTAGGATTCAAAAAGACAATCGATAGTTAATGTTATCATCACATAATTTGGTAATTGGGTTAACTTTGAAAAATCCTTTTGTTAGGGTTTGCTGTACAGTATCCAGTATCTTGTGTATATTTGTGCCATTGGTTGCTTCTGATCTACTTGGTCTAGGCTTTTGAGAGAGTCCGCATATCAAATACATAGCCTATATATTGAAAAGATTCAGTTTGTGTTTTGAAAAACTTCGAGACATACAATTAATTTTCCCCCTCTCATATTAATTAACTAGTGTTTTATATGACTACATTTTACTAGGAGTGTACATAAACACCATTCCCACCACCTAAATACTGTGACCCATCCCTCCCACCTACTCCCACCACCCACTGGCCCAGGAAGCTGCATGTCTACCCCTCACCACAGGGTTTTTACTTTGGTGCCCAACTTACAATTTGGTCAGGTCCTGCTTTTAATTTCCCTTTCAGATCTTCTTACTCAACTTCTGTTGATGAGTGGGATCATCCCATACTCATCTTTATCTTTCTGACTTAGCTCACTTAACATAATTCCTTCTAGCTCTGTCCAAGATGGGTCAGAGAAGGTAGGTTCATTGTTCTTGATAGCTGCATAGTATTCCATTGTGTATATATAGCACAGCTTTCTCAGCCACTCATCTGTTGTTGGGCACCTGGGTTGCTTCCAGGTTTTAGCTATTATGAATTGTGCTGCTATGAACATAGGAGTACACACCTCTTTTTTGTTGGGTGTTATGGAGTCCTTGGGGTATAACCCCAGGAGAGGAATTACTGGATCATATGGAAGGTCCATGTCTAGCCTTCTGAGAGTTTTCCAGACTGCTCTCCACAGAGGCTGTACCAATTTACATTCCCACCAGCAATGCAGAAGGGTTCCTCTGTCCCCACATCCTCTCCAGCATTTGTTGCTGCTGTCTTTTTTGATATATGCCATTCTTATAGGAGTGAGGTGGTATCTTAGTGTTGTCTTAATTTGCATTTCTCTGACAATCAGTGACCTAGAGCAGTTTTTCATATGTTTGTTAGCCTTTTGGATCTCCTCTGTAGTGAATGTTTTGTTCATATCCTCTGCCCATTTTTGGATGGGATCATTTGCTTTTTTGGTGCTAAGTTTGCTGAGCTCTTTATATATTTTGGTGACTAGTTTCTTGTCAGATGTCTGGCATGTGAAGATCTTCTCCCATTCTGTGAGGGGTCTCTCTGTTTGTTTAATAGTTTCTTTGGATGTGCAGAAGCTTTTCAATTTGATGTAGTCCCATTGGTTTGTTTCTGCTTTAGTCTTCCTTGCAATTGGGTTTGATTCATCAAAGATGTCCTTGAGGTTTAGGGAGGAAAGTGTTTTACCAATGTTTTCCTCTAAGTATTTCATTGTTTCTGGTCTGACATCTAGGTCGTTGATCCATTTGGAGTTGATTTTTGTTTCTGGTGAGATAAAGTGGTTCATTTTCATTCTTCTGCATGTTATAACCCAGTTTTCCCAGCACCATTTATTCAAAAGAGCCTCCTTTTTCCATTTAATCCTTTGGGCCCCCTTATCAAAGATTAGATGTCCATAGGTGTGGAGATTTATTTCTGGGCTTTCAATTCTGTTCCACTAGTCTGTGTGCCTATTTTTGTTCCAGTACCATGCTGTTTTGATGATGATGGCTTTATAATATAGTTTAAGGTCTGGGAGTGTGAGGCCTCCATTTCTGTTTCTTTTCCTTAAGATGGTTTTGGCAATTCTAGGTGTTTTCATGTTCCAGGTAAATGATTGTAGTGTTTGTTCTATTCTCTTAAAGAAGCTTGGTGGAACTTTGATGGGTATTGCATTAAATTTGTATATGGCTCTGGGGAGAATATTCATTTTGATGATATTTACTCTTCCAATCCATGAGCATGGGATATCTTTCCATTTCTTGGTATCAGTTTCTATTTCCTTGAGTAGTGACACATAGTTTTCAGCATACAAATCTTTCACTTCTTTGGTCAACTTTATTCCTAGGTATTTGATTGATTTTGCTGAAACAGTAAATGGGAGTGATTTCTGGATGTCTTCTTCTTCTTCAGATTTAGTGTTTGCATAAAGAATTGCCACTGATTTTTGTACATTGATTTTGTAGCCTGATACCTCGCTATATTGCCTAATAACTTCCAGTAATTTTCTGCTGGATTCTTTAGGTCTTTCTATGTATACTATCATATCATCTGCAAGTAGTGAGAGCTTGACTTCTTCCCTTCCTATCTGTATTCCTTTCATTTCTTTCTCTTACCTGATTGCTATGGCAAGAACTTCCAATACTATGTTGAAGAGTAACGGTGACAGTGGACAGCCCTGTCTAGTACCCGATCTGGGGGGGAATGCTTTCAGCTTCTGTCCATTGAGTATGATGTTGGCTGTAGGTTTGCTATATATAGACTCCACTGTCTTGACGAATTTCCTATCTATTCCCATTTTTTGTAGAGTTTTGAGCATGAATGGGTGTTGGATTTTGTCAAAGGCTTTCTCTGCATCTATTGAGATAATCATGTGGTTTTTGGCTTTGCTTTTATTGATGTGGTGAATGACATTGATTGACTTACGGATGTTGAACCAGCCTTCTATTCTTGGGATGAATCCCACTTGGTCATGATGAACAATCTTTTTGATATGTTGCTGTATCCGGTTGGCCAAGATCTTGTTTAATATTTTGGCATCTATGTTCATCAGAGACACTGGTCTGTAGTTTTCCTTTTTTGTTTTGTCCCTATCAGCTTTTGGTATCAGGGTGATGTTGGCTTCATAGAAGGTAGAAGGGAGTATTCCTGTTTCTTCAATCTTATGGAAAAGCTTAAGAAGTATGGGTACTAACTGTTTCCTGAAAGTTTTGTAGAATTCGTTTGTGAAGCCATCTGGTCCAGGACTTTTGTTCTTAATAACGGTTTCAATTTCTTTGTTTGTGATTGGTGCATTTAGATTTTGTAGTTCTTCTTGGTTCAGTTTTGGAAGGGCATATGCTTCTAGGAATTGTTCCATTTCTTCCAGATTCTCTACCTTGGTGGCGTATAGTTCTTTATAGAAGTTTCGCAGGATTCTCTGGATTTCTGTGGTGTCAGTTGTGATATCTCCTCCATCGTTCATAATTCTATTAATTTGAGTCTTCCTCTTTTTTGTTTGGTGAGTCTGGCTAGGGGTTTCTCAATTTTGTTTAATCTTTCAAAGAACCAACATTTGGCTTCATTGATCTTTTGTATGGTTCTTTTATTTTTGATGTTGTTTATTTCTGCTCTAACTTTAGTGATTTCTGTCCTTCTGGTTGCTTTAGGGTTCCTTTGTTCCTCTTCCTCTAAGTCCTTGAGGTGTGCAGTAAGGTTGTTCATTTGAGCTTCTTCTTGGTGTTTAATATGTGATTTTATGGCTATAAATTTCCCTCTCAGTACTGCTTTAGCTGTGTCCCAAATATTTTGATAGGTTGTGTCTTCATTTTCATTTGTTTCCAGGAACATTTGAATTTCCTGCTTGAGTGAGTCTCTGACCCAGTGGTTCTTAAGGAGTATGTTGTTTAGTTTCCAAATTCTGTGACTTTTAATAATTTTCTGTTTGTTGTTAAATGTTAGTTTTACTCCATTGTGGTCTGAGAAGATACTTGGGATGATTTCAGTGCTCTTGAATTTATTGATGCTGTCTTTGTGGCCTAACATGTGGTCTATCCTTGAGTATGTGTTATGTGGATTTGAAAAGAAGGTGTATTCCAGGTTTTTGGGGTGAAGGACTCTGAAAATGTCCAAGAGGTCTAGTCTGTCAATCTCTTCATTCAATTCTCTTGTATCTTTATTGGTTCTCTGCTTTGTTGATCTGTCTAAGTGTGAGAGTGGGGTATTGAAGTCTCCCACTATTATTGTATTATTATTGATGTATTTTTGAAATTCTTTCAGTAGGTGCTTGATGCATTTAGATGGTCCCACATTGGATGCATAGATGTTAATAATTGTTAAGTCTTCTTGGCTGATTGATCCTTTAATCATTATGTAATGTCCTTGCCTATCTTTTATTACTTTATTTAATTTAAAATCTATCGTGTCTGAGATGAGAATGGCTGTTCCTGCCCTTTTTTGTGGTCCGTTAGCCTGTATGATAGTTTTCCATCCTTTCACTTTAAGTCTGTGTTTATCTTGTTGTGACATATGGGATTGTTGCAAGCAGCATATGGTTGGGTTATATTTTCTGATCCAACCCCCAACCTGTGCCTTTTGATGGGTGAGTTTAAGCCATTGACGTTTATTGATATTATGGATTTAATGTATTGTAGTGCCGTTGTTCAAAAAAAAAAATTTTGTTTGCTCTGATATATTGCAAGTATTATAGTGATTTTCTTTTTTTTATTTCTGAATGAAATATATTTTTTTTGTTTCTTTTTTTTTAATATTATTATTTTTTATTTAAGAAAGGATTAATTAACAAAACCATAGGGTAGGAGGGGTACAACTCCACACAATTCCCACCACCCAATCTCCATATCCCACCCCCTCCCCCGATAGCTTTCCCATTCTCTATCCCTCTGGGAGCATGGACCCAGGGTCATTGTGGGTTGCAGAAGGTAGAAGGTCTGGCTTCTGTAATTGCTTCCCCGCTGAACATGGGCGTTGATTGGTCGGTCCATACTCCCAGTCTGCCTCTCTCTTTCCCTAGTAGGGTGGGTCTCTGGGGAAGTTGAGCTCCAGGACACATTGGTGGGGTCTTCAATCCAGGAAAGTCTGGCCGGCATCCTGATGACACCTGGAACCTGGTGACTGCAAAGAGAGTTAACATACAAAGCCAAACAAATTGTTGAGCAATCATGGACCCAAAGCTTGGAAAAGTGGAGAGGAAGTATTAGGGAGGTACTCACTGCAAACTCTAGTGTACTTCTGCTTTCATACTTTGGTGCCATACTCCAAATTTTTCTTTTTTATAAGAGGTCTTTTAGGACCTTTTTCAGGGCCAGCTTGGTGATGGTTGCCTCCTTTAACTGTTGTTTGCCTAAGAAGGTTTTGATCCCTCCATCTAGTTTGAACAAAAGTCTAGCAGGATATATTATCCTTGGTTGAAACACTTTTTCATTCAGGGCTCAATAGATATCTTGCCATTCCCTTCTGGATTTTAGAGTTTGATCGGAGAAGTCTGCAGATAATCTTATGGGTTTTCCCTTGTATGTGACTTTTTGTTTCTCTCTTGCAGCCTTTAGGATCCTTTCTTTATCCTTACTTCTTCTCATTGTGACTATGATGTGTCTTGGTGTCTTCAGGTCTGGGTTGATTCTCTTTGGTACTCTCTGGGCCTCTTGAATCTTGATGTCCTTTCTGTTATTCAGGTCTGGACATTTTCTTCTATTATTTCCTCTAGAATGTTTGCTTCCCCTTCCTCTCTTTCTTCCTCTGGCAGGCCAATTATATGAATGTTACTTCTTTTGAGATCATCCCATATGTCTCTGTTGTTGTTTTCAGTGTCTCTCAATCTCTTTTTAAGCTCTTTCACCTCTTTCTTCGTTTTCTCTAACTCATCCTCTGTCTGACTAATTCTGTTTTCTGCTTCTGTTAGTCTGCTTTCCCTTGCCTCAGCTTCTTTCTTCATTACAGCTATTTCAGCTTTCTGTTCTCTAATTGCCTCAAGATAATCAGTATTTTCCTTGGGGGTCTCAACTGTTGTTTCCCTAATACTGCCATTCCTTTCCTCCAATGTTGTTTACATTTCTGTGATTAATAAGTTTATTATTGCTTACATACTTTTCTTATCTATGGTTACTTCTGGCTGATTTGTATTTTCTTCTGGGCTCTTGTCTTCATTCATTGGAGTAGAAGTTTTATTTGTTTTTGATCTACCCATTTTTTTGATTTATGTGTTTCTTTTTTTTTAATGCTCTGTTGTTCCTCAGTTGTTGTGTCTTGAGTACAAATAACACTGTACTAAATACCTTTATGACAATTGCAATCACCAACCTCAGGAATTACAGTAGCAACTGAAGCAAGTATTGAAGCAGTTTAATCATTACCAGTTAGCCAAACAATTTCTCCAGTCCGTGAATAAATAGTAACCAAATCCCAGTGAAGAAGAAAGAGAAAAGAAAGAAAGGATAGCAAGAATAGACAGTTATGCAAATCTACTATCCACTGTATATTCTAGGGGTAACAAGAGGGGAAAGGGAACTACAGCAGAGATACACACATAGAGTCCACTCTGAGTCAGATTTCTTCCCAAAATAATTCACAAATTCAGAAAGGCAAAGAAGAAGGAAGAAGTGTATGACAAGATAAAAAAAAAAAGAGGCAAGAGAGAGACAAGGGAAAAGATAAGAAAAAGAGCTGTAATTAAAGAGCAGTGAAAGGAAATTCCCAAATGTGTATCAGTGAATTCAAAAAAGCGCACTGTTTGGTGGTGTGGGGGCTGGGGGCTGTGACTTTGGAAGCTGTAGGATTAAGGAAGAAAGGATGACAAGAATGAGAAAAAGAAAAAAAAAGAAAGAGAGAGAGAGAGAAAAAGAAAAAGATAAGTACTGGGGGAATTATTCACCCTTTTCCTAATTTATTAGGAGAACAGTGTGAAAAGGCTTCTACACTAGGAGTGTACATTTTCTCCTGAGTCACTTGGCCAGTACTCTGCCACCTGATGTCAGTATAGGGCTTCCCTACTGATGTTCTCGCCCCTGAGGGGCAACAACAAATAAAGACCCACAGTTGAAAATTGGTGAGGTTTAGGTGATTTCCCTTCAGCAGTCTTTTTGTTGATAAAACTCAGACCAGAGGTTGTGTATCAACTGACAAACTGCCAGACTGGTACCAGTTGTTCCTTAGTATGTGCAGCCCCAGGAGCCTCTCCTTAAACTCCTCTCTGTCCATGAACCACACATGTTTGCACTCACCTGTGGCTTGATGGGTTTCTAGAATGATTTTAATCTTATCTTGTTGCATTCTCAGGTGATCCTCTTTGCTATTCCTAGTTGATTGGAATGAACAAAATCGAGGCTATTGCTACTCCATAGCCCCTCTTCTCATTTTTTATTGGAAAAATTATTTTACAATTTTAGAATGGAATCCTAACTATGGAATGTCAATTTGGATTGATAAAAAATACCACTAGATCAAAAACAACTTTAAATTCAGCATAATGGATCTCAAATTTATATATAAAAAATACAAGATTATTTGATTAAACTACTTTAGATGTATTAAGATTAAATGTATGGGGGTTGGGCAGTAGTGTAGTAGGTTAAGAAAATGTGGCACAAAGTGCAAAGACCTGTGTAAGGATCCTGGTTCGAGCCCCCAGCTCCCCTCCTGCAGGGGAGTCACTTCACAGGCGGTGAAGCAGGTCTGTAGGTGTCTTGTCTTTCTCTCCCCCTTTCTGTCTTCCCCTCCTCTCTCCATTTATCTCTGTCTTATCCAACAATGAATGACATCAAGAATAACAATAACAATAATAACCACAACAAGGCTACAACAACAAGGGCAACAAAAGGGGGAAAAAATGGCCTCCAGGAGCAGTGGATTCATGGTGCAGGCCCTGAGCCCCAGTGATAACCGTGAAGGCAAAAAAAAAAAAAGATTAAATGTATAGAGGCTAGATTGTGGTGCACCTAGTAGAGTACACATATTACAGTGCACAAGGACCTGGGTTCAAGCTCCCATTCCCTACCTGCAAGGGCGTCAACCGACCAGTTGACGCCCATGTTCAGCGGGGAAGCAATTACAGAAGCCAGACCTTCTACCTTCGGCAACCCTCAATGACCCTGGGTCCATGCTCCCAGAGGGATAGAGAATGGGAAAGCTATCAGGGGAGGGGATGGGATATGCAGATTGGGTGGTGGAAATTGTGTGGAGTTGTACCCCTCCTGCCCTATGGTTTTGTTAATTAATCCTTTCTTAAATAAAAAAAAATTAAAAAAAAAAAAAGAAAAATGGTGAGAGAGCGACCACACAACACACAAAATACAATGATTAAAGTAAGAAGAAACACTGAAGAAATCAACCAGGAAAACAGCCCCCCAAAATTAAAAGAACATAAGAATGAAGACAACATGTGAAAACTAATCTATGCATTAGAGGAGTGAAGAAAGCTTTTGAAGTAATAGCATCAGAAATGGGGAAACAACAAATAAGACTCTGATAAAAAAAAAAAACACGAATTATCTTGAGGTAATTAGAGATCTGAAAGCTGAAGTAGCTGAGCTAAGAGCACAGCTAGTTAAACAAGCTAATATAATATCAGAACAGGGTAATAAAATAGTTGAGCTTCAGAAAACAACAGAGGGGAGAATGAACAGAATAACTGAGGCAGAAAAGGGAATTAACAAGATCAATTATAGAAAACAAAGAAAGAACTAAGAACTAAAAAGGAGATAGTGAAAGCAACATCAGAGACATATGGGATGACTTCAAAAGAAGTAATATACACATTATTGGCTTACCAGAAGAAGAAATCGAGGAAGGGGAAGAAAGTATTGTATAGAACATAATAGCTGAGAACTTCCCTAGACGACATAAAAGACATAAAGGTTCAAGAAGCCCAGAGAATCCTAAACAGAACTAGCCCAGACCTAAAGACACCAAGATACACCATATTTAGGATGAAAAGGAATAAGGATTCTGAAGGCTGCAAGAAAAAAACAAAGAGTCACTTACAGAGGAAAACCCCTAAGATTAACAGCAGATTTCTCCAAACAAACCGTGAAGGCTAGAAGAGAATGGCATGATATATATCAAGCGATCAATGAGAAAGGCTTTCAACCAAGACTACTATATCCTTCTAGGCTGTCATTCTGACTAGATGGAGGCATAAAAACCTTCTCTAGCAAGCAACAGTTGAAGGAATCACCAAGACTTTCCTGCAACAATTTTTGAAATGTCTCCTGACAATAATTAAAGCATCACCATAAACATGTCATGTATCAGAACACTCTAAAAGTCTATAATAATGGCATTAAAATATCTTCATTCTATAATATTAATAAAGGACAATGGCATGAATTCACTTACTAAAAGGCACACAGAAGGAAGGTGCATCAGAAAACACAACTAAACCATATATTTTCTGTAAAAATTCCACCTAACTCAGCAAGACAAGACAAACACAGACTCAAAGTGAAAGGATGGAAAACTACCATACAAGCCAATGGACCACAAAAAAAGGGGGCAGGAATAGCTATTGCCATAACAGACAAGACCTTAAAATAAATAAAATAAAAAAGATAGGAATGGGCATTACTTAATGCTCAAAGGATCAGTTAATCAAGAGAACTTAATGATTATTAACATCTATGCACCCAATGATAGGCCATCTAAATACATCAAACATCTACTGAAAGAGCTACAGCAATATATTAACAGCAACACAGTAGAAGTAGGAGATTTCAAGACCCCATTCTCTCAACTTGACAGATCATCCAGGCAAATAATGAATAAGGAAAAAAAGGAGCTAAATCAAGAGATTGATAAACTAGAACTATTGAACATTTTCAGAGTCATTTACTCCAAGAAACTGGAATATACATTCTATTCAATTCCACATGGGTCATTCTCAAGGATAGACCATATGTTATGCCACAAAGATAGTATGAACAAATTCAAGAGCATTGAAATCATCCGAATCATTTTCTCAGATCACAATGGAAATAAGTTAACATTTAACAACAACAACAAAAAAAAATAGTAAAAGTGCCCAAATATGGAAACTCGACAGTATACTACTTAACAACTACTGGGTCAAAGAGGAAATTAAGGAAGAAATCAAAATGATTTGAGGATTCAATGAAAACAAAGACACAAGCTATCAAAACTTTGGGGACACAGCTAAGGTAGTACCAAGAGGGAAATTTATAGCCATACAAGCACACATTAGGAAACAGGAAAAAGCTCAAATAAACAACCTGACTGAACACCTTAAAGAGTTAGAAGAAGAGCAACAAAGGAATCCTAAAGCAACTAGAGGAACTGAAATCCCTAAAATTAGGGCAGAAATAAATGACATTGAAAATTGAAAGAGTAGACAAAGTAAACAAACCCTTAACAAGACTCACACACAGAAAAAGATACAGGGGGGAGACTCATAAGTAGAATTGTAAATGAAAGAAGCGAACAGAAATCCAATGTATCATACTAGGCTTCTTGAACAATTATATGCCACCAAGCTAGAGAACCTAATAGAAATGGATGAATTCCTAGATACCTACAAACTTCCAAAGTTAAACAAAGAGGGTCTAGAAAATATGAACAGGCCAGTCACAGCCAAATAGATCTAATCAGTTATCCAAAACCTTCCCAAGAATAAAAGTCCTGGACCAGATGGTTTTACAAATGAATTTTACAAAACCTTCAAGGAAGAGTTAATACCTCTATTTTTTAAAACTCTGCCAAAATATTGAAAACACAGGAACTAACTCCCAGCTTCTATGAAGTCAACATCACCCTGATACCAAAAGCAAACAGGGATACAACAATAGAAAACTATAGACCAGTATGTCTGATGAACATAGATGCTACAATATTGAACAAAATTCTATCCTACTGGATACAGTAGTATATTAAAAAGACTGTTCAACATGATCAAGTAAGGTTTAATATATGTAAACTAGTCAATGTGATCCACCACACCAATAAAAGCAAGGCCAAAAACCCTCATGGTTATAGCAATAGATACAGAGGCAAAATCTAACATCCCTTTATGATCAAAACAGTGGAAAAAAAGGGGGAATAGATGGAAAATTCCTCAAGATTGTGGAGTTCATATATAACAAGCCTACAGCCTACATCATACTCAATGGTAAAAAACTGGAAGCATTCCCCCTTAGATCAAGTACTAGACAGGGCTGCCCACTATCACCATTACTATTCAATACAATGTTATAAGTTCTTACCATAGCAATCAGATAGGAGCAAGGATATTAAAGGGATACAGATACTCTTACTATTTGCAAATAACATGATAGTATACATAGAAAAACCTAAAGAATCCAGCAGGAATCTCTTGGAAATCATCAGGCAATACAGTAAGGTGTCAGGCTACAAAATTAATATTAAAAAGTCAGTGACATTCCTCTATGCAAACACTATGTTAGAAGAAGTTGATATCCAGAAATCAATTCCTTTTACTATAGAAAAATAAAAACAATAAAATATCTAGGAATAAACCTATCAAAAAAAGTGGAAGACTTGTATGCTGAAAATTAGACAAAGACACAAAGAAGTAGAAAGATATTCCATGTTCATGGATTGGAAAAATTAACACAATAAAAATGAATATACTACCCAGAGCCATACACAAATTTAATGCAATCCCTATCAAGATCCCAACCAGTTTTTTTAGGAGACTAGAACAAAAGCCACAAACGTTTATCTGGAACCAGAAAAGACCTAGAATTGCTAAAAACAATCTTGAGAAGACAGAAGATAACTGGAGACATCACACTCCCAGATCTCAAATTGTATTATAAGGCCATTATAATAAAAGCTGCTTGGTACTGGAACATAAATAGGCATGCTGACCAGTGGAATGAAAATGAGATCCCAGAAGTAAGCCCCCATACCCATGGACATCTAATCTTTGACAATGGTTCCAAGACTATTAAATAGGGAAAGGAGAATCTCTTCAACAAATGGTGTTGGAAAAATTAGGTCAAAACACACAGAAGAAGAATTAAATTAAACCACTACATTTCACCAAACACAAAAGTAAATTCTAAATGGATTAAGGACTTGGATGTTAAACCAGAAGCTATCAAATACATAGAAGAAAATACTGACAGAACTCTTTTCCATGTAAATGTTATAGGCATTTCAACGATACAAACCCAATTACAAAGTAAACTAAAGCAAAATCAAATAAATGGGACTATATCAAATTAAAAGCCTCCACACAGCCAAAGAAACCACCACCCAAACAAAGAGACCCCTTATAGAATGGGAGAAGATCTTTACATGCCATACATCAGACAAGAGGCTAATAACCAAAATATATAAAGAGCTCACCAAATTCAGCAACAACAGCATCACCAACAGCAACAAATGACCCATCCTAAATGTAGAGAGGATATGAACAGAATATTCACCATAGAAGAAATTCAAAAGACCAACAAATATGAAAAATTCTCCAAGTCATTGATTATCTGAGAAATGCTTATGAAGACAACAATTAGATACCTCTTCACTCTTGTGAGAATCTCATACATCAGAAAAGGTAGCAGCAACAAATGCTAGAGAGGTTTTGGGGACTAAGGAATCCATCTGCACTCTTGGGGGGGAATGTAAGTTAGTCCAGCTCCTATGGAGAGCAGTCTGGAGAACTCTCTGAAGGCTAGAAGCAGACCTACCCCATGACCCTGAAATCCCTCTCCTGAGGATATATCCTAAGGAACCAGTCTCATCCAAAAAGATGTTCATAGCAGCACAATTTATAATAGCCAAAACCTGGAAGCAATCCAGCTATCCAACAACAGATGAGTGACTGAGTAAGTTGTGGCATATACACACAATGGAATACTATTCAGCTATTAAAATGGTGAATTCGCCTTCTTCATCTCATCTTTGATAGGCCTTAAAGGAGTCATGTTAATTGAAATCAGCCAGAAAGAGAATGATAAATACGGGATGATCTCACTCATAGGCAGAATTTGAAAAATAAGAACAAAAGGGAAAAGAGAAAGCAGAACATGGACTGGAGTTGGTGTATTGCTTCAAAGTAAAATACTTTGAAGTGAGGAGGAGGGTTCAGGTTCTGGAACATAATGTCAGAGGAGGACCTAGTTGGGGCTGAATTATTGTATGGAAAACAGAAATGTTATGCATGTAAAAACTATTGTATTCTACTGTTGACTGTAAGTCATTAACCCCCCAATAAAGAAATTTAAAAAATGAGAAGGGCAGTGGAGCACCATGTTAAGCACACATATTATTAAGTGCAAGGACCTGCATAATGATCCAGGTTCAAGACCCAGCTCCCCACTGTGGGGGATTGCTTCATCAGTGGTGAGGTAGGTCTACAAGTATCTTTCTTTCTCTCTCCCTTTTTATCCTTCCCTCTCATTTCAATTTCTCTCTATCTTATTAAAAAAAACCTGATGCTGTTGACTGGCTACGGAAGAAGGGCAAACGCTAGAAGAAGAAGAATTAAACAAATATATATATATATTAAAAAAAACTGGCCACAGGTGTAGTGGGTTCGTATTTCAGGCACTGAGCACCAGACATAACCCAGGAGGCAAAATAAATAAATAAATAAAAATAAGAACATACTTCAAAACTTATTTTGATATATCTAAAACTCCATTTTATTTTTATTTTTATTAATGATTTAATATTGATTTATAAAATTTTAATAGTGGTATGCTTCCATAATGTTCCAAGCACCAGAGTTCTGTGTCCTCATTCCCTCCAGTACAAGCTATAGTAATTATCGCAAGGTCACAGATATAGGTTGACATTATATCTTTATTTTAGTTTATTTATAAAAAGGAAACATTGACAAAACCATAGGATAAGAGGGTTACAACTCCACACAATTCCCACCAGAACTCTGTATCCCATCCCCTCCCTTGATAGCTTTCCTATTCTTTAACCATACTGGGAGTATGGACCCAAGATCATTATGGGATGCAGAAGGTGGAAGGTCTGGCTTCTGTAATTGCTTCCCCGCTGAACATGGACATTGACAGGTCAATCCATACTCCCAGTCTGCTTCTCTCTTTCCCTAGTTGGGGGGCAGGGAGGGTTCTGGGGAATCAGCTTCAGGACACATTGGGGGGTTGTCTGTCCAGGGAAGTCTGGTTGGCATCATGGTAGCATCTGGAACCTGGTGGCTGAAAAGAGAGTTAACGTGCAAAACCAAACAAATTGTTGGCTAACCATGAACCTAAAGGCTGGAATAGTACAGATGAGGAGTTGGGGGGGGGGGCTCCTCCATTTTATAGATAGCTAGTAGGCATCTGTTAGTTATATTCCAAAGGGTTTGACATTATAACTATAAATATCTATCTATATCTGCCTATCTACATATTTACTTATCTATTTACCTGTCTATATCATTTTATTTTTCCTCATTTTTTTCTGCATCCTGTCATCACTTCCTTTGTAAGTCACACCTACACTGATTGTTACTTCCAAGTATCCTTTGTTTTTTCCTCTTCTCTTCCAGATAAGAGAAATCATGCCTGGCTTCCTCTGTTGTCTTCCAGATTTGCTTCCCTTTCAGTGATGCTATAAAAACTAGATTCCTGGCGACAAACACTTCAGGTCCTGGTGAAATTGGGATTCAGAGCCCTCTGGTTTTCTTCCCTTATATTTTACTCCTCTGGGAATATGGACCAAAGTTCTTTTTGGGGTGCAGGAGGTAGGAGTTCTGACTTCTGTAATTGCTTCTCTGCTGGACACAGATGTTGGCAGATAGAATCATACCCCAGCCTGTAAAACTCCGTTTTATTTAAACCAACCTGTGAGTATTTATGCTCCTAGCTTTTTCAGTAGATGTTAGTGTGTTCACTGTCAGTTCACTTTGTGACATCAGAATTTAAGAGGGTTGTGTAGATAAATATTATTTTATTTTGCTTTTGCTAACTTTGATGTGTAATAATTCCGTTCTCTCTATTCTAAGTGTTTCATGTGTCCATATGCCTACTCAATGCATGTTTCCTTTAAGATAACCTTCTGTAATTTAGGTTGTACTACTTTCTAGGTGTTAAAAATTAATCAGTAAAACTGGCACAAATCCACATTAAGATGTAAGGTAAAATTTCACTATCAGAGAGATAAGATAACAAGAGGACACCTAAGTGGATGAAGAATTTAGAATTTAAAACAAGCTACTCATTGGCCTTATACAGAAAAAAGATTATCTGCACATTAATCCATGTCCCATGAGGTCTAAAGTTTTCGCCTTCTACATACATTGCATACATCTGGACTGGGATCTACTCTGAATTTAAGAATGCAATGCTCCTAGCACAACTCCTGACAGCTCTACAACTATGTCTTAGTAATGCTTACTCTGAGCTCTTTGAATGCAGACTAAACATCATCAAAGTTTGACACAGCCTTCTACTGACTAGCCTATGCTCATGTCAGCCATTGTGGGCATTTACTCTCTTAGTCTGCAGGATGTTATTGGGTGTATGGAATGTGTAAGGGAATGTGTTTCAATAGAAATAGCTCCAGAGGGGGTCGGGCAGAGCACATGGTGCAAAGTGCAAGGACTGATTTAAGAAATATCCCTAGAGTATATACCCTAATCAGAAAACTTTATTACTTTTTTTGGCAGCTCTTGATTTAAGATATAAGGAGGGCCACCCACAGCAAATTAATTTCTTTATATTAATTCAGAAGAGTCCTGTGGAGAAAACTGAAAGTTTTGATTGAGAGCTTTAATTAACAATGTGTTGCAGTGTACAGTTTGTAAATACTTTGCTAGAAACATTCTTAACATACTCCCTTTTACTTTCACAAAAGTTTTTTTTTTTTTTTTTCTCTAGGGTGGGGCTTGGTGCCTGTGCTATGAATCCACCGTGCCTGGAGGCTATTTTTTCCCTTTTGTTGCCCTTGTTGTTTATCATTGTTGTTATCCTTGTTGGATAGGACAGAGAGAAATCGAGAGAGGAGGGGAAGACAGAGGGGAGAGAGAAAAATAGATACTTGCAGACCTGCTTCACTGCTTGTGAAGCAACCCCTCTAAAGGTGGGGACCCGGGGGGGCTCTGACCGGGATCCCTTCACACTTTGCACCATGTGCACTTAACCTGCTACCCTACCTCCTGGCCCCCTACAAAATTTTTAAGAATGAAAATTAAGTTGACAGGTCCATGGATTCTCAAAAGGTAAGGAGTTCTAGATTAGGATTTTTCTAACCAAAGAATACTTCAAATTTTCCCTAGAATTCTTTAGATTATTTTGCAATTGGATATTAATCTTCAGTGTTCTTATGACATAACTGCTTTTTTTTTTCACTATTTGAAATTTCCATAAGTATAGCACTTTGGAATTTGAATCTAACTTCTCTTTCTTCATCTGATTTTCATTCCTGCCATGTATTTGTTTCTAAATATAGTCACATTTAATGCAAAAGCTCAAATTGCAAAAGCATTGCCAACTGCAAGATAAAATATGTATTTAGTTTGTTTTTCCATAACCTAGAATAGGAAATCATGAAAATGAGCAGTTATTGCAGCCTTGTAACCTTTAAGTCTTTAGTTTGCTATTCTAATTGAATAATACTGCTATCATTCATTCCCTAAACTTCCTCAATTCCATCCGTTCCCCTTGTGTTATACTTTAAGAAAATGTTTGGCTTTGTTGTTGCCCCATCTAAATATGCCTCTCAAGAAAACTATAAATAGTAAAATGAGTGTTGGGCTTTGCACTAAATAGATCTGAATAGGTCAGATCCCGACTCTGCTATTTTCTAGATGAGACCTTCCTGGAATCAATGAAATCTGTTTGTTTGTTTGTTTGTTTGTTTTATATGGTGAATAAATGAGTAGAATATGGATAGTTGTGATGAGAGTTCAATGAGAAGTGCACGAGCTATATCACCATCCATGGCACAGGGGGAAGCCTAATGAATGCTAACTTCAGAATGATTTTTTTTCTATACATAGAAGAATAAAATGTGGAAGGAATTGCACTTGATATTAATACTTTTCTGCTATTTTCCCCCTCAGGAGAATTAAAGTTTGGTTTTTTTTTTGTAACATTGTATAGAGATGAAATCCATGTTACATAAAATTCACCACACTAATGTGTAAAATTTAGTGGTTCTCAGTATATACACAATGCTACACAACCATCATTGCTAACTAATTCCAGAACACATTCTTCACTCCCAAAAGAAACCACATAATCATTAAACAGTTTCTCCTAATTCCTCATCCCCTTTCCCTGCCCCCTGGTAACCACAAAGCTACATTCTGTCTCTGTGGGTTTGCCAGTTCTAGACATATCAGAAAAATGGCATCATACAACATGTGGCCTTTAGACTGGGCTTCTTTCACTTTCTCTATGATTTCAGGGCTTGTCCATGTTACAGCACGTATCACTTCATTATTTTTAGTGTCTAAATAATATTTGACTGTCTACACATATTTCATATTCCTCATTCACCATTTAAGGAATATTTGACTATTATAAAAAAATGTTGCTATAGACTTTTTTTTCTTTTTTTTTTTGGCCACCAGGGTTAATACTGGGCTCTTTTTCTGAGAAAGACAGAGAGAAAAATAATGGGGAGAAAGAAATATAAGGGGGAGAAAGAAAGATACCTGAAGGCCTGGTCTACCACCCTGAAGCTTCCCTCCTGCAGATGAAACCCAGGCCTTTCTTTGCACATGCTAACATGTGCACTCAATCCCATTACGGACACTTTTATACGAGTTTCTTTGTGAACATGATTTTATTTAGAAAAATTGATACTTTTATTTTTTTTTAATTTATAAAAAGGAAACACTGACAAAACCATAGGATAAGAGAGGTACAACTCCACACAATTCCGTATCCCATCCCAATATTTTTACTTTTTAATATCACTTTTTAATATACTTTTTAATGCTCAAGTAGAAATTATTGTAATTGTCTAACATAGACATTTAGTCACAGGAGAGTGCATTACATTTATTTCCCTTTTGCTATCATCACTAGGGTTTGAACATTCCAGGAGGGTGTTTTCATATAGGAGACAGAGAAGAGAAACAGAGGCAATAGAAGAAAAAAATAACACAGAACTGTTGCTTCCCCTGGTATAGTAAGAGCCAGGCTCATGCCTGGGTCATATGCAGTCTTGCCAGCCCAGGTGGATTAAGTTCTGTGCCTTCACAGAGTTTGGTCTACTCTTTCTTTTTAGAGTATGTATCAAAGGCAGATTTACTGTCATATTCTTAACAAACCGGTAAAGTTCAACAGTCTCTTTTTTTCATTTTATGATAATATCTGTAATTACATGACATATATACAAATCTTTTTTTTTTTTCCTCCAGGGTTATTTCCGGGGCTTGGTGCCTGCACCACAAATCCACTGCTCCTGGAGGCCATTTTTTCCCTTTTGTTAACCTGGTTGTTTTTATCATTGTTGTGGTTATTATTATCATTGCTATTGATGTTGTTGTTGTTGGATAGGACAGAGAGAAATGGAGAAAGGAGGGAAAGATAGAGAGGGAGAGAGAAAGATAGACACCTGCAGACCTGCTTCACCACCTGTGAAGCGACTTCCCTGCAGGTAGGGAACTGGGGCTTGAACCAGGAGCCTACGCCAGTCCTTGTGCTTTGTGCCACGTGTACTTTTCCCGCTGTGTTACTGCCTGACCCTGAACAAATCTTTCTTCAGTGTAGTGGGGGTCAGGCTTAAACCTGAGCAATACACTATCCAAGTGAATTATTTCACCAACCTCTCATTTCTTTACCCTCATCTTTTTTCTATTTCTCCATACTCCAAATCTGATGATACTCTGAGAATATTTCTCCCAACTCCAATAAGCTTTAAGGAAAACTGACCATAATTAAATCATTCACTGGCTTGACAATGTACTGGTTTTTTCCCAAAGGAAGAACAAAGTCTGGCAATAATATTTAACACAGAAATTACTTACACAGAGAGTATTTCACTTATCAGAAAAATACTTGACTCAGGGTTCATGTCTTTATAAGGAAAGTAAGCACACACATTGCACTCTTCCTTTCTCTCTCTCTCTCTTTCTCTCCCTTCCTTCTTTCCTTCTCTCAACCCTTCCTTTCTTCCTTCCATCCTTTCCTTTCTCTCTCCGTCCCTCTCTCTTCCTTACCTCCTTCCTTTTATTTATATTTTTTCCCCAGAGAACTTCTCAGCTCTAGTTTATGGTGCAGGGGATTAAACCTGGGCCTTTGCAGCCTCAGGCATGTGAGTCTCTTTGCATAACCATTTTATTATCTATCCCTACCCCACTGTTTTCTTGTACACCAAAATTGTATTTTCAGGCCTTCCCCCATCTTTTTTGTTTCTTTAGCCATTTTTTTTTTTTAAGCTGCCACTAGTGTTATCACTGGGGCTCAGTGCCTGCACAATGACTCCAGTGATCCTGGTCATCTGCTGGGGCTCACGTGGGGTGACTCTCAGCCAGGAAAGTAAGCTTCCCGGTTCCCCCTTGCTAGCTCGAGGGCTCAGCAATATAGACAAGAGACACCGGGGAGGATTCTGGTATGAACAGTCTCATTTATTTGGGGGTGAGTGTCATGCTGTCTTCGCGGGCGGGAGACAGAGATGACCAGGGACTCATGGCTGAGCTGAGAATGCAGTTCAATCTTTATTCACAAGCGGGAATGTAGTCCAACAACCTAATCACAACACAATTCTGTCCTGCATCTCTCTCCTACCTCCCTCCTGAGGCAGAAGAGTCAGGAACAAAGGAAATACATACGATAAGGGGAAGGGAGAAGGAAAAAGAGGGAACCAGCGAGGACTAAACCAAATGTCCCAAAAGCAGGGGGAGCAAGGGCCAAACCAATATCCCGGAGGCAGGGGGCTGCCCAGCCAACAGTGGACATGCAAACAGAACACATCGCAAGCAACACAAAGTGAACCCAATGTGATGATAAAAACAGAAGGCTTCACAAGCAGAATCCAGAAGCATACCAACAGGTGGGCTTGGGTTTATATAGAGATTTAAACAAAGAACACTTTTCAAATACGTCAGAAATTACAGGTTTCTTAAAGGTCAGCTTGCCGCTATGTTAGGGGGCTGGTGTGACAAGAATTGATGTAATTATTCTCTTTCATATAGAGACAGTAAGAAACTGAGAGAGAGGTATGGAAGGAGAGAGACTTGCAGCAATGCTTCATCACCTATGAAATTTCCCTCTTGCAGGTGGAAGCTGGGATTTGAACCAGGATCTCTGTACATGGTACTGTGCGTACTCTATTGGGTTCTCCATCACCCAGGCCCTAGCCATTTCCCCTATAATCTGAAATAAGCACATACTATTTTTACTTTTCAGTGGTGTTTCTCATCAGAGTGTTAGGATTGTACTGAAGATCTCACGAGCAGTGTTAACAGCACCCCCCTATACACACACATACATATCTTGCTCTAACATTTTGTATACTTGGGCCCAAGTTTGTTATATAACCTTGAAAAAAAGTTACTTAACTTCTCTGAGCCTGTTTTCTCAACTCTGCAGCATATCCTGGTAATATTGTACATGATTGACTGGGAGATTGCTCAGCTGGTATAGCAGTTGCTTTGCTATATATGAAGCCAGAGTTCAAACCCTGGCACTGCATGGGAATGCCATGGTGCCAGAGATAGCTCTCATGCTGTGGTATCTCTTCCTGTGTCTTGATATGTAAAAAAGTTAGCCCAGGAGCAAATGGAAATCACACATGCATGACCAGTGCCATATATATCCCTCTAGAAATATCGTGAGGGTTAAAAATTACATCATATGCTAAAGTATCTAGCACTTGATTCATACTCACTCAATAGTAATTTTATCACCGCTATTCTTACCAATGAGTGGAAGACCAAATTTTCAGAGCTCTATGTGTTCATGTCTCATATGTCTGGTATGACTTTCTCAGGAGGTGCTCTGCCCTTTTGTTCACTTCACTCTTTGGCTTTAGCTCATACTAAATTGAGTTGAACCTAGGGCAAAGGTGAAGTCACAATCACTCAAATAACTTTTATCTATTAGCTTTTATTTTGTTTTATTTTTTATTTGACTTTAAAAAAAATCAGAGGTTGAGGGCCAGCGAGATAGTTCCAGGATAGTGCACCTGTGTTGCCATGTGCAAGACTCAGATTCAAATTTGACTGTGGTATCTTTACCCTGTATTTCTCCTTCTGAATAAAGAAAAATTTTCATGTAAGGGATAAAACCCCAGTGATGACCAATTCTCACCCCCACCACCACCAACAACAACAGAAAAAAAGTAAGTTGATTTCAATATCCCTGTCATGGCTTTCACAATGCTGTCAATTGATACATGGGTGTATCATCATTAAGATAGATCTTCTTTCCTACTCTCTGTAACAAATAAGTCCTAGACATATGCCTAAAATTTCTGGGGTTTTTTAGAAAATATATTAGATCACTTCCCTCAATCACTCTAACTCTGTCAGATAAAGTAAGGGCTACAAAAGCTGCATAAGGTCAAGAGACTGGCACACTTTAATGGCCATTTTGATCACTACCAGGCCACCCCATCATCCAGGGAATCCTGAAATTCCCACATAGATATGACGAACCTAGACCTCTAACAGATCCCTCTCTCCACCATCACTGGTCATCTCTATCAGGAACAACATCATAAACACTCTTATGGGCCTCCATAGCACCTGCCCTCAACATAGAACATCAATAGTAGAAATTGCCCCATTCTCTGAAGGGAGGCTGGGTCAACATACTCTGACACTAGAGGTAGACTGATCCTGAAATGAATGCAGCCTAGAATATTCCTAGCTATGACCATGGAATACAAGTTCAGACTGATAGGGATGCAAAGATTACACAAATTCTTGTGGTGAATATGAATAGACATGGGCCCTAGGTCAGATCTATGGGGTTTAAAGTTAATGGTATTTATATAATTTTGCATATTTGGGAGCTATTCTCTGCCCTGATCCAGGTTTCTAGTCCTATTCCCGACTCTGAAGCCATCTCCCCAGGTGATACTTTTAGCCCACCTGATTGTTAGCTTTTGGGCTCAAGCAAAATTAGTAAAGTCATGGGCCCCTTGAAATATACATAAAATAGACTTCCTAGCTTCTTCCAACATCAAGACCCCAAATCTCATCTGCATGTATATTCTTACCTTTAGGTTCCTGCTTACTAAACAATTTGTTCTACTTTATATCTTAATGCTTTTCAGCCACCAAGTTGCAGATGCTACCAGGACACCAACCTGATTTCCCTGGTTAGATGACCTCACCAATGTACTTTGGAACCCCACCTCCTGTCCCACTAGGGAAATGAAGAAACAGGGTGGGAGTATGGATCAACCATCAATGCCTATGTCCAGTGGAGAAGCAATTACAGAAGCTAGACCTTCCACAATCTGAAGCCCATAAAGATCTTTGGTGTATACTCTCAGAGGAATAACAGATAGGGAATCTTCCAATGGAAGGGATGGGATACTGAACTCTGGTGGCAGGAATTGTACCTCTCTTATCCCACAATCTTGTTAATCATTACTAAATAATTAATTTTTTAAAAGAAAAGGAAGGAGGCTGGGCGGTAGCACAGTGGGTTAAGTGCACATGGCACAAAGCACAAGGACCAGTGTGAGAATCCTAGTTTGAGCCCCCAGCTCCCCACCTGCAGGGGGGGGGGGTCACTTCACAAGCAATGAAGCAGGTCTTCGGCTGTCTGTCTTTCTCTCCTCTTCTCTGTCTTCCCCTCCTCTCTCAATTTCTCCTTCACTCTCAATTTCTATCTCTGTCAAATAATAAAAAGATTTCAAAAAAATTTTTTTAAAGGAAACTATATTAGAAATCTGAAAAATCTTCATTAAACAGTTTCCCATCCCTTAGGGGCCAGATTGTGACCCATCCAGTAAAACACATAAGTTATTGTACACAAGGACCTGGGTTGGAGTCTCTATCTGCCTGGATGGAGGTGGGTGCCAGCACTGGGTGGGGGGTTATGAGTGGGTAGAGTAGGCAGCAAATTTCTCTCTCTCTCTCTCTCTCTTCCTCTCTCTCCCCTTCTCACTCTATTTCTCTCTGTCTTTATCATAATAAAACAAATATTTCCATATTTTTGTGCCCTCAAATAAATGTTAATCAGAATAAATTTGCAGAGATGACTATCAATAAGAACTTTATCTTTAAAAATACATATACACTGTTTGTAATTATAAAGAGAAATGTCTTAAATGTCTTTTGATCCCTTCAAAGTAAGTGTAGAGGGTTCGTAAAACACAAGGTGGTATTGTTTTTCCCCTGCATTTGGGTGCCTATTCAAGTCATACTATCAACAGGTTTACATTTTACAGCAGTATGTGAATGGCATGAGAAGAAACAAAACCATCTGCAGAGTACCTAGGGTCCTTTTCCATTAAATGCATTTTTATATTATGAAGAATATCAAACTCCCATTATAGAAAATTTGGGAAATAGAGAAAAGAACAGAGAAATTATCTGTAATCATTCCACTCCCAAAATAACCACTATTAAAATGTTAGTGTTTTTCCTTTAAATGCTTTTACTTGATAGTCTCAATTTTCCACCAAGAACTTTTTTCCCTAAACATTACATCTAATATTTATATGATTTCTTTTTGAAATTAGACAGCAATTTTCGATATATATGTCTTTGTTGCTGCTGGCTTGGGGGGGGGGAGTATTTTAGGTTATCCTATTTAAAGAACTTTAAACTTAACAATATGTTATTCCTTGAAGCACTTACTAAGGTAAATTTAATCTTTAGCATCTAGAGTTGTTTGTGTTATACTCCAAAGCCATTTGTTTTTCAACTTTTAATCCCCTAGAGTACTTCAAGGAGCAATAACTCTGAAAAGCAAGATCAAACTGATTTAGTTTTCATGCAGAAAAAGATTCTAATACTGGCTTCAGATATTTTTGTGAGCAAATAAAAACTCTAGAGACTTTGTAGCTTAGTGAATAAAGGATTGGCCTCTAACCAAACCCAACTAAATCATTTGGTGGTCTCATCTGAGTTTCCAGCAAGTTTTAGCATGCATTACAAATTCATCATGCACAATTATGTGCGATTTGGCACAATTTCTAGTCCCTGCTTAGGGTAGGCTCTCTGGGAATAAAATACCTCTTGTGCCTAGAGGGAGCAGTTCTTTCAGGTCAAGGTTTTGTTACCTGTAGAAAGGGATGGGATAAATGTGCTGTCATGAACAAAAATCTAGGAATTGAATACTGGATGTCAAATGCATTTACCATTTAAAGTGTCTCTAAGACTTGTCATTCAAACAGACAATGTAGACATTCCCCAAAACTATTGGGTATATTGGTTCTCTCTCAACTGTAATTGGCACAAGTGAGTTAGGACTTGGGAAAATTTTCTACTCTCCTAACATTGGAACATAGTGAAGGACACAGAATTAGTTTAGAAGGTAGCTCGGGGGAAAATGACCTTAAAGACTTGATGAGGTGCTTAATAAGTTGGAATAAATATATTATGAATCTCTAGAAATCTGGCCTATTTCTCTTTTTTCAGTAATGCATAATATTTTTTGATTGAACATAGGCCAGTTCAGGAAATGAAAATTCTGGCAATTAGCTTTTCCTTTCCATGGTCCACTCCTCTTACATTCCATATATTCAACTTGGATTTGTTTTAATTACATGGAGAGAGGTATTCTAGGCAGCAAAATGTTTCTTGCTTTGTGTTCTGATTCTTACAGAGTTGGCATTTTACTGGCAAGATCACTAGGCATAAGACCAAGTAATTAAATACCTGCAGCACTTAATCATAATCCACAATCAGAAATTGGGCTGTGAGAAACTGTCTAACATCATTCATTAGTTAGGTCTGGGTGGCAAGTTAAATCCAGTGTGGGAATTTTGCTGTTGTCAAAATGATATTTCCTTCTCTGAATGAGTTTTGCCTCAGTAGCTAAGTTAATCAAAATACTGGGGCTAGAGTTTGTTGGCAGTAGAACACATTCTAAAATCACACCTGGTTATTCCAATACTACTAATTACAATTTAAATGATGGAAATAAATAAGGTGTAGATTAATGTGAACAAAGAAATTCAGCTAAGTCGCCGGAGGAAAATATGCACATAAGCATAATATTGACATCACAACTCTTATTCTAGGAAATCTGGCATGAATGTTAAACAAACTGTCTTTTAATATTTGTTTAAATATTTACTTATTTATTTTGATATGATGAAGAGAAATTGAGAAGGGAAGAGGAGATAGAGAGAAAAAGAGAGAGAGAGAGAGAGAGATACCTGGAGCACTGCTTCACCACTTGTGAAGATTCCTACCCTACACATGGGTACTGAGAATTTGAACCCAGACCCTTGTGCATGTTCACATGTACACTCATCCAGGTTGATTGCCACCCACCACTGGACCACACAGATTGTCTTTCTAATTAAATTTTTAAAAGGACTCAAATTAACCTGAGGTATATAAGATTGACAACAGAACTTCCTTCTCAGTCTCACACTCAGAATGATACTGGAAACAAAGAAACTGATGATGGGCCCAAGATTATGCTAGAGTGCTACCAGCCTTCTGTCTGCAAGTGGTGCTGATTAAGAGACTCCCACAACTGACAATATCAGGCATCTTACCACAAATTGTTGGCAATAACTATTGCGATTCTACTGTGGTCTCTCAAGTAAATGATCACCAACAGTTGTGTAGACAAACCGATTTCTTGTCGATTACAAGCCAACCGACATAAACAGGAATTTACTAATTCTTTGGGAGATAGCATATAAAGAAACTTGACTTAAACCAGAGTAATGTTCATTTTTCTTTCAGCTCTTCCAATATGTGTGATATTCATTTAAATTACTTAAGATTTTGTGGTTTACCAATTCGTAAAATAGGAATATATATACTCATGTTTTCAGTACGAAATGCTTATGAATCACTTAACATAGAACTTGGCACTTAGCTGCTTTACTATAGATGATATTTAAAATCTTGCTAAGGTATTTGTGGTCAGGTTTTTTTTGTTTGTTTGTTTGTTTTTGGTGAGGTAACCTATAACAAAATCTTGATTAATTTTCAAATAAGGAGAAAATCATTGCTGACAGCTCCTTTCTAGTATACTACACCTAATTGGTTCTACAGTATGTGAGAAAATAATTTTAAAAAAGAAGAAATAAGTATAAAGATAAAGAGAGTGAAAAGGAATAACAGAAAGGAAAAGAAAAATAAATAAATAAATAAATAAATAAATAAATAAAAATTAGTTTAAGGACCATAGTTTTTGGCAGTGTGGTGACCTAAACATCCCAGAAACAGAATACTCAAAGATACTTACAAACATATTAAACATGTATTTTTTATTCCCTTTTGTTGTCCTTGTTTTATTGTTGTAGTTTGTTGTATGCTTTTATTGATGTTGTTGTTGTCGGATAGGACAGAGAGAAATGGAGAGAGAAAGATACACACCTGCAGACCTGCTTCACCACCTAAACATGTATTTTTTAAAGCACATGTTGGGAAAGGCTCCATGTTTAGCAGAGCTGTGTTATCCCTCTTTCATTCTTCCTAAAATGAAACAAATGAAAAGGTTGACCTGGGAGCTTAAAATCCATAATTAATGCAAAGGGCAATGGATTCATGCTCATTCCATCAGCAGAGCATGTCTGGCATTGTGATGGTTTTTCTATGTATGTTATAGGGTTTTTTAAACTATAACTATTTTTTTAAACCTTTTTTAAAATTTATTATCAATAGTGGTTTATACAATAATAAGATTATAGAATATAGTTTTTTAAATAAATATTTATTTTATTTATTTATTCCCTTTTGTTGGCCTTGTTGTTTTATTGTTGTAGTTATTATTGTTGTTGTTGTTGATGGCATCGTTGTTGGATAGGTCAGAGAGAAATGGAGAGAGGAGGGGAAGACAGAAAGGGGAGAGAAAGATAAGCACTTGCAGACCTGTTTCACCTATGAAGAGATTCTCCCATGGAGTATAGTTATACACCACTCCCATGACCAAAATTCTGGGCCACCACCCTTTCAGTGATAATAGATAGTAGATCACACAAAGTCTTCAGAGAAAATGTGCTTACTTTCTGGGTTTGTTTACTTATTAATTTACTATTAGCAAGTTCATGAACAATCACCACCTTACACAAGGGCAACATGAGACAGAGAGGCAAAGATTTTCCCATTGACTCACTGCTCTTGGAATGCAGGTTGTCTATTTTCTATATATGTTTGCTATATATGCGTGCTGCCTTCTGTGGTGAGACCATTCCAGGGGTGGGGGAAGAATTTAGGATGATAAATGTTTGGTTTAATAAAGATCAGTGTGTAAGCCCATGCTATGATCATTTCATTAACGTTCATTTAATGTGAGTATAACATATAAATTTTGATGTTACATTACATTTGATAAAAAAGTAATAATAGCCACTGAAACATTATGGTACTATTACTAGGTTCAAGCTTTTGTGGTAAACACAAAATAGTAATTTATTAATGGTTCAAACTTTAGAGTTTGTGTTTTGATTAGCCTTATTTATATCCAAAATAAGAACTCCATTCTAGACTTCCTGTTCTTTAGTTGGAAAATATATATCAAAATGTGATGAAGAAAGTAAATGGAACTGTGTAATGTCACAGGATAATTGAGATACTGATCAATTAACTTTAGTTTAAGGAGAAAAAATTATTTTTTATTTCCTTATTGGGGGATTAATGTTTTATAGTGGACAGTAAATACAATAATTTATACATGCATAATATTTCTCAGTTTTCCACATAAAAATATAACCGCCACTAGGTCCTTTGCCATCATATTCCATGTTAGAGAGACCAGTATTAGAGAAAGTTCACATTCTATTCACTAGGTATAGGTGAAGCTTGGGCTCTTGAATCAGACTGTCATGACTGAAATCTTAACTCTGACTTAAATTTTTAAAATCTTGATCCAGGTAGCTAGCCTCCCTAAGTCTTAGTTTCCTCATTTACAAAAAGAATATAATAGATGAGCATTCCAGAGAAGGGGCTAGCAACAGCAGCAACCTTCCCAAAAATAAAAGTCCTGGACCAGATGGTTTTACAAATGAATTCTACACAACCTTCATAGAAGAACTAATACTTCTACTTTTAAAAGTCTTCCAGAAGATTGAAGACAGTGGAATACTCCATCCTCCCAGCTTCTATGAAGTCAACATCATGTTGATACCAAAAGCAGACAGGGACACTACCAAAAAAGAAAAATACAGACCAATATCTCTGATGAACATAGATGCTAAAACATTGAACAAAATTCTAGCCAACTGGATACAGCAGTATATTAAAAAGATTGTTCATCATAACCTAGTAGGATGTATCCCAGGCATGCAAGTTTGGTTTAATATACACAAATCAATCAACGTGATTCATCACATCAACAAAAGCAAGACCAAAGTGTCAGCCGAGGTGTCCAAGAACAGATGAGTAGCTGAGCAAGTTGTGGTATACATACACAGTGGAATACTATTCAGCTATAAAAAAAATAGTGACTTCATTTTCAGCCGATCTTGGATAGACCTTGAAAAATTCATGTTAAGTGAAATAAGTCAGAAATAGAAGGATGAATATGGGATGATCTCACTCTCAGGCAGAAATTGAAAAACAAGATCAGAAGAGAAAACACAAGTAGGACCTGAACTGGAATTGGCACGTTCCACCAAAGTAAAAGACTCTGGAGTGTATAGGGGGTAGAATACATGTCCAAGAAGGTCGACAGAGGGCCTAGTGGGGGTTGTATTGTTATGTGGAAAAATGGGCAATGTTTTGCCAATAGTTTACTATTTGCCAATAGTACAAACTATTGTGTTTACTGTCAAATGTAAAACATTAACTCACCAATAAAGAATTTTAAAAAAGAATATAATAATTGTACCTATGTCATCGGATTGTAGTAGTAAATAAAATGTCCCATTTAAAACACACATAAGAATGCTTTATACATGCTAAGGGCTCATAGAAGATAGCATTTTTGTTTGTTTGTTTTTGCCTCTACGGTTATTGCTGGGGCTAGTGCCTGTATGATGAATTCACTGCTCCTGGAGGCCATTTTCCCTAATTTGTTGCCCTTGCTGTTAGTATTGCTTTGTTGTTGTTGTTGTTGTTGTTGGATAGGACAGAGAAAAATCGAGAGAGAAAGGGAAGACAGAGAGGAGGAAGGAAAACACACCTGCAACCCTAATTCACAACTTGCATAGTAAACTCCCTGTAGGTGGAGAGCTGGGGGCTCGAACCCTGATCCTTGCACCCACCTTTGTGCTTTGAACCATGTGTGCTTAACCCGCTGTGCTACTGCCTGGCTCTGCAGCATGATTTTGTATTAGAAAGTTTAAAAACAGAAATTACTTTAGCCTTCATTTTATTCATCATTACTATGTAAGCAGTATTTCTGGTTTTGACTTCCAGGTATATGTTCGTGTATTTCATACACAAATAAAATACTAAAGAGTATCCTTAAAGAGAGTATAGAAATTTCACACTGAATTCATCAGTGCCAATATAAGTCAAGCAAACTTTTTTTTTTAAGTAGATGCAGTTGGAAAGGAGGAACATTGCTCTTGCTTTTTTTCTGAGATGGAGAGATTAGGATACTGTCATTTTAAGTGATATGTCAAAGTCATAAAATTAGCATGAGTTGATGGAATTATTTACATATACATGTTCTAGATAGAACCCTTTTAATTCAGATTGCTACATATTGATTCAGATGCTACCTTAAAATTCATTGCTTAAGAGAAATGAATGCATTTTATTGAATTCCTCACTGACTTTTATGCCTGAATTTTTCCCTTTTTTGGTGGAAGGGGGTTCTAATTGAGTAATACATTATCTAAATTTAAAGTAACAATTCCTAGATTTAAGCAATATGTACCCCAGATAGAATAAGACCCTTGATTTTGCAGTATTTATAGAATTGTTTCATGTTCTGATGATTTATATTTTGAATTATAAATGTTTGTATGCAGTATCCACTTTGACCTTGCATAAAGATTTAGATTTAGGTCTACTCTTTAGTATAAAACTTAGCATTGCTATCATGCATTCCATCATTAGAATAATACTATATGCACCAAATGTCTTTCTTCGAGAGTTAGTCTTTTAATAAGGGTGGAGTGCATCTGAAACTTAGATCACATTGCAAACTGCTCATGTTGCCAAACCTTAAAAACACTCTGGGCACATGAGGGAGGGAAGGCTTTCTTTTGAGTGGAATCTTATCTGAATTGCTACTCTTAAGCTTTACTGGGTGTTTTTATTTGCCTTATAAATATATATTTGTTGAAGCATAGTAGTTTTATTATAGTGATAGTTTTATATGTCTTTGAAAACATATTGTTAAACAGAAAGCAATAGTTAAGGCTTAGATTCATAAAATGCATCGATACTAAAGTTTATCAATGTTTTTGTATACTTCTTTAAACTTTCAGAAAGTATATTTCACAATCACAAGTAAATGTGGACGTTAGGATGCAAAGAAGTGCATCTTAATCTAGTTTAGGGTCTCTCTCTCTAGTATTTGATGCAGTTTTGATGAAAATCAGAACTTGAAAGGCAAATAAAGAATATAAACAGAGCTAAGTTCCTTAGGACACAGCTCTGATATTAGATATCTCTGAACATGCCTGGCTGATTCTCATAATCAGGCACCATAATTGGAATGAGGTTCCAAGTAATTCTAAGCTAGTCACAATGATTGGTATTACAAGGATATAACTTCACTCTGTTCCCACCACTACAGTTCTATGTCCCTACTCCCTCCATTGGAAAATTCAAATTTTAAAAAATATTTTCTGTATGTCAGAGAAAGTGATCAGAATTCTGCATGCTTGTCATTCCTGTGCTTTACCTATTGGGCTATCTTCTTGAGCCAATACAACAGGGGATTTTGGCTGGGGAGTTAGCATAGTAGTTATGTCAAAAGACTTTCATGCCTGGGACCAGAAAGTTCTAGGTTCAGTCCCCCACAGCACCAGAAGCCAAAGCTGAGAAGTACTCTGAGAAGTACTCTTTCTATGCATATATTTCTGTATACCTCTCAGTCATTAAAATAAAACAAACTTAAAAAATAGAAAACAAAAGAAATGGGGATTCCAGAGGCATGGCTATAGAGTAATAGCAGATTCACTTCATTCTCGCTGGCCAACTAGGAAAAGCGATGAAAATTACCTGAAAACTTACAGAAGTTCTTCAGAAACTCACCAAGCTACACATAAATATAGATACATGTGACTTCTGGATTCCCAAGACTAAAAAGCCCTATTCAGGGATGGCTGGAATCAAATTGGAAGATTAGCAGCTGAGGCATACCACTTTCAGTTCTGAGTTAAAATAATTGTTGAAAAACTTATAGGAGGACCAAGTTAAGCACATAGTGCAAAATGCAAAGACCGGTGCAAGGATCCCAGTTTGACCCCCGGGTACCCCCACCTTCAGGGGGGTTGCTTTGCAAGCAGTGAAACATGTCCACAGATAGGTGTCTGTCTCTCTCTCCCCCTCTCTGTCTTACCCTCCTCTCTCAATTTGTCTCTGTCCTATCCAACGACAACAGAAACAACAATAACAGCAACAAAAACAATGGAAAAAAGATGGCTACCAGGAGCAGTGGATTCATAGTGCAGTGCAGGCATCAAGCCCCAGAGATAACACTGGAGACAGAAAAAAAATTAAATATATGTATATAAAATCTAAAAACTCACCAATTTGCAACTGTGGCTTCTTGTGTTTCCAATGCTGTTACCCAAAAGAGGCTGGAACAATAGCAGGGAGATCCCATATTGATATCAAAGACACTAAACAGGCCTGGTGACTCAGAATAAAAATCTCCCCACGTACCTAGCCTTCCCAAATGCCAGCAGCCTGCACACCACTCACTGGGGGGTAGGCTTTTTGTGGGTAGAGGGACGGTGGTCACCAGCTTGCCTTGGCTCCAGGGGCTGCACTACCCTGGGTTTTCTGCATGTTGATAAGGGAGTGCCAGTTACCCATACACTGCTAGAGGGCTTTAGCAGGTAGAAGGAACATCACCACTAGCTTGCCTTGGCTCCATTGGCCACACACCCCTAGTACTCTACAGGTCACTGAGGGATCAAGCCTTCTGTTGACATGTTGTCAAAGCCTTACTCTTTTTTTTTTTTAATTTCTTTACTGGGAAATTAATGTTTTACACTCAACAGTAAATACAAAAGTTTTTATATGCATACGACTTCTAAGTTTTCCATATAACAATACAACCCCCACTAGGTTCTCTGTTGACCTTCGTGGATGTGTATTTTCCCTCCCACCCTCAGAGTCTTTCACTTTGATGGAATACGCCAATTCCAGTTGAGGGTCCACTTGTGTTTTCCCTTCTGATCATGTTTTTCAACTTCTGCCTGAGAGTTAGATCATCCCATATTCATCCTTCTGTTTCTGACTTATTATACTTAACATGAATTTTTCAATGTCCATCCAAGATTGGCTGAAAATGGTGAGGTCACTATTTTTTTTATAGCTGAGTAGTATTCCATTGTGTATATATACCACAACTTGCTCAGCTACTCATCTGTTCTTGGACACCTGGGCTGCTTCCAGGTTTTGGCTATTACAAATTGTGCTGCTAGGAATATATGTGTACAAAGATCTTTTTGGATGGGTGTGTTGAGTTCCTTAGGATATATCTCCAAGAGAGGAATTGCAGGATCATAGGGTGGGTTCATTTCTAGCCTTCTGAGAGTTCTCCAGACTGTTCTCCACAGAGGTTGGACCAATTTACGTTCCCATCAGCAGTGCAGGAGGGTTCCTTTGACCCCACAACCTCTCCAGTATTTGTTGCAGCTACCATTTCTAATGTACAACATTCTCACAGGAGTGAAGTGGTATCTCATTGTTGTCTTTATTTGCATTTCTCTGACAATCAAAGACTTGGAGAATTTTTTATGTATTTCTCAGTCTTTTGGATCTCTTCTGTAGTGAATATTCCATGTCCTCCTCCCATTTTTGGATGGGGTTATTTGTTCTTGTTGTTGAGTTTGGCAAACTCTTTCTTTGTTCTGGTGATTAGCCTCTTGTCTGATATATGGCATGTAAAGATCTCCTCCCATTCTGTAAGGGGTCTCTTGGTTTGGGTAGTGGTTTCTTTTGCTGTGCAGAAGCTTTTTAATTTTATGTAGTCCATAGGTTTATGCTTGCCTTAGTCTTCCTTGTAATTGGATTCATTTCATTGAAGATATCTTTAAAATTTTTGCAAAAAAGAGTTCTGCCAATATTTTCTTCTAAGTATCTGGATAGTTTGTGGTCTTCTTCTTCTAGCGTTTGCCCTTCTTCCATAGCCAGTCAACAGCGTCAGGTTGAGCCTAATGTAAAGTTTCGAGACCTCCTTTGAATCTGGAGAGGTGGCAGTCGTTGACTATGTGGGTCATAGTCTGTCTGGAGCCGCAGGGGCAGTTCGGGTCGTCTCTGGCTCCCCAGCGATGGAACATAGCGGCGCACCGGCCATGGCCTGTTCGATAGCGATTGAGGAGGGCCCAATCATAACATGCTAGGTCAAAGCCAGGTTGACGCTTGCAGGGGTCTGTGATGAGGTGTTTGTTCTTTACCTCAGCTGACTGTTAGCTCTGTTTCCAAGAGACTGGAACAGAGAAGTTCAGTGTAGGCATAGGGGACCAGATTGGGTGACGAGACGTCAAGCGTTGGACAGGGTGGGCGAAGATATCTGCGTATATTGGCAGGTCCAGTCGAGTGTAGACGTGGGAAATGAACTTAGATGATGCCACATCCCGACGAATATCTGGCGGGGCAATGTTGCTAAGAACTGGCAGCCATGGAACCGGGGTGGAACGGATGGTTCCAGAAATTATCCTCATGGAGGAATATAATTTGGAATCGACCAAGTGGACATGGGGTTACGGAACCATACTGGGGCACAGTATTCTGCAGTGGAATAGCATAATGCCAGAGATGATGATCGTAGTGTGGAAGCGCTCGCGCCCCATGAGGAGCTGGCCAGTCTTACAATGATGTTATTCCTCGTGCCCACCTTTGCTGCAGTTTTTATGAGATGTTTGTGAAATGACAGAGTGCGATCGAGAGTAACGCCAAGATAGACTGGCTGGGCTTCATGCTGGATTCTCGTATCGCCAAGCTGCACATTAATCTCACGCGAGGCTGAGGCATGGTGTAGATGGAAAACAGATGATACCGTTTTTGCAGTGCTAGGGATTAGTCGCCATTTTTTACAGTAATCAGATATCAGAGACATGTCTTTCGTGAGTGTTTCCTCAAGGATGTCAAACTTTGATGCCTGAGTTGCACAGCAGATGTCATCGGCGTAGATGAACTTCCTTGAAGAAGTTTCGGGGAGGTCATTGATGTAAATATTAAATAGCGTAGGAGCCAGAACAG
Organism: Erinaceus europaeus; assembly: GCF_950295315.1. Taxonomy (NCBI): domain Eukaryota; kingdom Metazoa; phylum Chordata; class Mammalia; order Eulipotyphla; family Erinaceidae; genus Erinaceus; species Erinaceus europaeus. Next base: position 52,818,700 of record NC_080171.1, read on the forward strand.
AGCCCTGGGGGAGGCCACTTGAGACAAGTCTCCATCTGCTAGACTTGTCACCCAGATGCACCCGGAATCTTCTGTTTTGGAGAAGAAATGATATAGTATTGGCCACCCATGGAGGCAGGCATCTTGAGATCTTGACTAGGAGACCACAGTGCCAGACCGTGTCATAGGCTGCTGTGAGGTCAACAAAGACAGCACCCGTCTTTAAATTCTTCTGGAATCCATTTTCAATGTAAGTTGAGAGGGCCAGGGCTTGTTCGCAGGTAGATCTTCCTGGGCGGAAACCAGCTTGGGCGGGTGATAGGAATTTCTCTGTAAGATGAGAAATACGTGACAGAAGCAGCCTCTCAAGGAGTTTGTAACACAGAGAGAGGAGAGAAATTGGTCTATAGCTGGCGGCCAGTGTTGGGTCTTTCTTTGGTTTCAAAACTGCTATAATCTTCGCACGACGCCAAACTTTGGGCATAGACTCAGATTCCAAGATGTGGGACAGGAATGAAGCGAGCCACTTCTTTGCCGCAGGACCCAGGTTAAGAATGAGTTCTGGGGTGATGTTATCATAGCCAGCAGCTGTTCCTGGTTTAACCCTCTTCAAAGCGTCTTCCAGTTCAGACAGTGTAAAGGGAGAGAGTTTTGGAGATGGACAAGGTAACCGGAAGTGGGATGACCACTCATGGGAAATTTCTCTTTTCCAGACTGGGTCGATTTTAGCACGTCCAACTTGAGTTAGGTGACTGGATACTGAGTTTGGAGATACGGGAGGATGGGAGACGGGAGGGGTTGGCTACTGGCACCCAGTCTGTGAAGAAGCTTCCAGGCCTTCGTACTTGAGTGGGTGAAGTTCAGACTTTCCATGAGTTGTTGCCAGCGGACTTGGCGTGCTGCATCCAGGGAGGCAATGAGATGGTCAGCCACATCTGGGTCGCCCGACTCATCATACTGCTTTAGTAGTTGCTCGCATTCAGCATCAAGACAAGGCGTATAGTTAGCACGTCTCCCACGAGGAATGGCTTGGGAAGCTGCTTTGAAGATGGCTTGGTGGAAGCGCCTGTAGGAATCTTCAGAGGGGATAGAGTTAATTGGAATTGCAGGGATAGATTTGTTGGTAAGATCACTAAACAGACGCCAGTTTGCTTTCCGAAAGTTCCATCTTAGTTTCTCCGAGCACAGAATCAGTGGGAGCTGGAGACCAATGTGGATGATAGCTGGGCGATGATGACTGTGCGGGAAGATCTTGAGAACTTGTCTCATAGCGGGAAAGGCTTGGCCGTTGACTGTGCTAATCCAGCACAGGTCGGGTGATGAGTCTTTATTCCATCTAGCACTGTGAAAAGAGCCTGGCTGTTTGGGATCGTATAATAGGGAGAGGTCATTCGCTGAAGCCCAGTTGGCTAAGATAGAGCCGTCAGCACGAGTGGAGGAATATCCCCAGTCTTGGTGATGACCATTAAAGTCTCCAATGTAAATGGCTGGGTGATTTGGGCTAGGCAGGACCTCATTATCCCATGAGGCACTGGGAGGCTTATATACGTTGACGAGCTGAATAGTTCCAATAGTAATGGAGTCGTAGAAGGTCGAAGAGGCCGTGTGGTAAACGTCCGCAAGACACGATTTGGCGTAGATGGCTCGGCCGTGTTTAGGATGGAGATTATAGCATATTAAATTGAATCCACTGATGGTGAATCGAGCAGCTTCATCGACTGCTATATGTGTTTCTTGTAGGCAGATAACATCTGCCTGACGCTGTATCGCCAAATGACCAATAAGAACGCGTTTGGCCAAGGACAGCCCCTCAACATTAAGTTGGAGGACTCGAAGAGCAGGACCAACAGCTTGAAAGCTGGCAGGAGCTGCTTGTGGCTGGCTTTGAAAGTGACTGGGATCCATGTGGATTCAGTCGGCTAGGAAGGATTGTCAGTTTCCCCAATGAATGGGTACTCACAAGATGCACCACGGCAAGGTCGATCCAATGCATCCTTTGTGGTCTAATACCCAAGTCCTTAATCCACTTGGAATTTTCTTTTGTATTTGGTGAAATATAGTGGTTCAGTCTCATTATTCTGCATGTTTCAACCCATTTTTTTTTTAACACCACTTGTTGAAGAGACTCTGCTTTCCCCATTTAATAGTCTGGGCACCTTTGTCAAACATTAGATGTCCATAGGTGTGGGACACCTTCTAGGACTTCTAGGCTCTCAATTCTATTCCACTGGTCAGTGTGTGCCTATTCATGTTCCAGTACCAAGCAGTTTTGGTGACAACAGTCATATAATACAATTTGAGATCTGGGAATGTGATGCCTCCAGTTCTGTTCTTTCTTCTCAAGTTGTTTTGGCAATTCTAGGTCTTTTCTGGTTCCAGATAAACATCTGTAGCATTTGTTATAGTCTCCTATAAAATATGGTTGGGATCTTGATGGGGATAGCATTAAATTTGTATATGGCTCTGGGTAGTATAATCATTTTGATCATGTTAATTCTTCCAGTCCATGAACATGGAATATCTTTCCACTTCTTTATGTCTTTTTCAATTTCCTTGAGTAGTGACTCATAATTTTAACTATAGAAGTCTTTCACTTCTTTGGTTAGGTTTATTCCTAGATATTTTATTTTTTGTTGCTATAGTAAAAGGAATTGATTTTTGGATTTCAACTTCTTCTAACTTAGTGTTTGCATAGAGGAATGTCACTGACTTTTGAATGTTAATTTTGTAGCCTAACACCTTACTGTATTGCCTGATGATTTCCAAAAGCTTCTTGCTGGATTCCATAGGTTTTTCTATGTATACTATCATGTCATCTGCAATTAGGGAGAAATTGACTTACTCTCTTCCAATCTGTATGCTTTGAATTCCTTGCTCCTGCCTGATTTCTACAGCAAGAACTTCGAACACTACATTGAATAATAATGGTGATAGTGGGCAGCCCTGTCTAGTACCTGATTTGAGGGGAAATGCTTCCAGTTTTTCACCACTGAGTATGATGTTGGCTGTCATTTTGGTATATATAGACTCCACTATCTTCAAGAATTTTCCATCTATTCCCATTTTTGTAGTGTTTTGATCATAAAGGGATGTTGTATTTTGTCAGAGGCTTTCTCTGCATCTAATGATATGACCACGTGGTTTTGGTCTTGCTGTTGTTGATGTGGTGAATCACGTTGATTGATTTGCATATATTAAACCAACCTTGCATGCCTGGGATACACCCTACTTGGTCATGATGAACAATCTTTTTAATATACTGCTGTATCCGGTTGGCTAGAATTTTGTTCAATGTTTTAGCATCTATGTTCATCAGAGATATTGGTCTGTAGTTTTCTTTTTTGGTAGTATCCCTGTCTGCTTTTGGTATCAACGTGATGTTGACTTCATAGAAGCTGGGCGGATGGAGTATTCCAGTGTCTTCAATCTTGTGGGAGACTTTTAAAAGTAGAGGTATTAGTTCTTCTTTGAAGGTCGTGTAGAATTCATTTGTAAAACCATCTGGTCCAGGACTTTTATTTTTGGGAAGGATTTTGATAACTGTTTCAATTTCATTAGCTGTTATGGGCCTGTTCATGTTATATAGTTCCTCTTTATTTAATTTTGGAAGATCATAGGTATCTAGGAAGTCACCCATTTATTGCAAGTTCTCTAGCTTTGTGGCATATAGTTGTTCATAGAATCCCCGCATGATATGTTGAATTGCTGTTGTATCTGTTAAGATATCTCATCTTTCATTTATGATCCAATTTATTTGGATCTTCTCCCTTTTTTGTTTTGTGAGTCTGAATAAAAGTTTGTCAATTTTGTTCAGTCTTTCAAAGAGCCAACATTTACTTTCGTTGATCTTTTGTATGGTTTTCTTATTTCCAATGTTATTCATTTCTGCCCTAACTTTAGTGATTTCTGTGCTTCTGGTTGCTTTTGGATTCCTTTGTTCTTCTTCTAGGTCTTTCAGATGTGCAACCAGGCTGTTTATTAGTGTTTTTTCTTGTTTCCTAATGTGTGCTTGTATGGCTATGAACTTCCCTCTCAGTACTGACTTAACTGTGTCCCAAATATTTTGATAGCTTATGTCTTCATTTTCATTGGACTGTCAAAACATTTTGATTTCTTCCTTTATTTCCTCTTTGACCCAGCAGTTTTTAAGTAGTGTACTGTTGAGCTTCCACATTTTGAGACTATCACTAATCTTTTGTTGATTGTTAAGCGTTAGTTTAATTCCACTGTGGTCTGAGAAGATGTGTGGGATGATTTCAATGCTCTTGAATTTGCTGATGCTGTCTTTGTGGCCTAATATATGGTCTATCCTTGAGAATGACCCATGTGGACTTGACTAAAATGTGTATTCCAGTTTCTTGGTATGAATGATTCTGAAAATGCTCAGTAGTTCTAGTTTATCTATCTCCTCATTTAGCTCCCTTCTGTTTTTATTGATTTTCTGCCTGGATGATCTGTCAAGTTGAGAAAGTGGGGTGTTGAAGTCCCCTACTATGACTATGTTGCTTTTAATATATTGCTGTAGCTTTTTCAGTAGATGTTTGATGTATTTAGATGGCTTCTCATTGGTTGCATAGATGTTAATAATTGTGAAGTCCTCTTGATTGACTGATCCACTGAGCATTAAGTAGTGTCCATGCATATCTTTTTAAAATTTTATTTGCTTTAAAGTCTATCATGTCAAATATGAAAATAGCAGTTCTTGCCCTTTTTTGTGGGCCATTGGCCTGTATGATAGTTTTCCATCCTTTCACTTTCAGTCTGTGTTTGTCTTGTTGAGTTAGGTGGGTTTCCTGTAGATAGCATATTGTTGGATTGTGTTTTCTGATCCATGTTCCTACTCTGTGCCTTTTAATAGGTGAATTCTGGCCACTGACATTTATTGATATCAAATATTGAAGATATTTTAAGGCCATTCTTGTAGAGTTTTAGAGTATTTTGATATATGGCATATTTATGGTGGTCTAAGTGTTTATAGGAGACCTTTCAGAACTTCGTTCATGGCAAACTTTGTGATAGTTGATTCTTTCAACTGTTGCTTGTCTGAGGAGGTTTTGATCCCTCCATCTAGTCTGAATGACAGTCTAGCAGGATACAGTAGACTTGGTTGAAAGCCTTTCTCATTGAGCACTCGATAAGTATCTTCTCATTCTCTTCTGGCCTGTAGTGTTTGTGTGGAGAAGTCTGCTGCTAATCTTATGGGATTTCCTCTGTAGGTGACTCTTTGTTTTTTCTCTTGCAGCCTTCAGGATCCTTTCTTTATCCTTACTCCTTTCCATTTTAAATAGGATGTGTCTTGGTGTCTTTAAGTCTGGGCTAATTCTGTTTGGGACCCTCTGGGCTTCTTGAACCTTTATGTCTTTGATGTTGTCTAGACTCAAGAAATATTCAGCTATTATGTCCTGAAGAATACTTTCTTCCTCTCCCTCTCTTTCTTCCTCTGGTAATCCAATAATGTATATATTATTTCTTTTGAAGTCATCCCATAGGTCTCTGTTGTTGTCTTCAATATCTCTTAAAATATTTTTGAGATCTCTTACTTCTTTTTTAGTTGTCTCTAATTTATCCTCGATCTTGCTAATTCTTTCTTCAGCCTCATTTATTCTGTTCTCTCTCCCCCCTACTGTTTTCTTGATTTTATGTCTCTTCTTACCCTGTTCTGATACAGTTTTAGCTTGTTCAGCTAGTTGTGTTCTTAGCTTAGCTATTTCAGCTTTCAGCTCGCTAATTACCTTGAGATAATTAGTGTTTTCTTCCAGAGTCTCATTTGTTGTTTCTGCATTTCTGATGACAATTCTTTCAAACTCTTTACTCACTCCTGTGATTATTTCCTTAACTAGTGTTTGGATTCCAACTTCATTATTTTGTGCTTTAACCTTTGGGGGGCTTTTAGCTGGAGTCTGGTTCATTTCTCCAATATTTTTTCTTGTTGGTTTAACCATTTTATATAGTATGTTATGAGGTCCCTCTCTCATTATTTTTCAAATTATTAATTACTCTTGCCTGGATTGACTTGTGTCTAAGTAAGGTAATTAAAGGGTTCACAGTTGTAGAAATTGACAGTTGTTTCAATATTATTTTAATCCCTGAGTTGGAGCTCAGTGGCTTAAAGCCTCTTTTTATCTTTTTTTTTACTTCCCTGTAGGCTATGGGAGCCTGAGCGATTTTAAACTATAAGTAGGCTTCTTAGCTTAATCACTGATTCCTGACCAAGAGATAAAACAGAGTGGGGCAGAGATAATCCAGTGGTTATGCAAAAAGACTACCACAGTCCCACTGCTAGGCTACCGAGTTATATAACTTCTCCTGAGTTCCCTCGTTCGTTTGTGTCCCCTGGTGTCAGCACAGGGCCTCCCTGCTGCTGCTCCAGATTCTGAGGGCAGTAGCAATGGAGACACAGTTGCATTTGGTGAGTCTCAGGGGAGTCCTCTTCTCCCTTCAGCCATCCTCTTATTGGTGAAACAAACTGGAGGTGGTGTCTCAGCTGGTAAGCGGCTGAACTGTTACCAGCAACTTACTCTCTCCCTAGTCTCCTCTCTGTCCAGGAGCCACAGGTATTTGTACTCACTGGTGATTTGGTGGGTTCCTGAAGTCATTCTAGTTCTGTCTTGTTGAGGTCCCAGGTGGTCTCCTTTGTTATTCCTGGGGCTGGGGCACCTTCGTATGTCTGCCGCTTATGTGAAGCTGAAGGGGCTAGGCCCCAAGTTTGGGTGCCAGATGCCTGACTGGCGTGGGGGTGCCTCTTCTCGAATGTGTACTCTCTGGGTTGGAGAGAATGTGACCGGAGCCAGCCTGGGCTGCTTCTCACTTAGCTATGTGAGAGAGATGACCCAGGATCAGAGCTGGTGGTGGCGAGGCGATTCAGTTCGTTATTGGTCAGAGAGCCAAGGCTTTTAAGAGTCAGACCCAAGAGTGGCAAGTTGGAAATGGAAAATGAAGGCTTACTCTTAATAGGGGTCTTCTACAGGTGGAGGGTTGGAGCTGGCCAATTGAGTACTTTGGCTCTAGAGGTCCAAGCACAAGTGACTCCTGGGGAAGTAACAGCACCCCCTGTACTCACTGCCATCCACCCCTTAGTGGTGGGATCTCACCTTCCAATTGAGCTACACAATCAGAGAAAACTGGTTCCTGTCCCACCATCACTGTGACACCAGGAGGCTCTGTCTATCCTCCTGCAGTTGCTATACCTTGTCAACACTGCCTGAGAACCAAGGCAGTGTTGCTTCAGGCCAAGTGGGAGACCCTCAAGTGTTACAAGTCACTTTTACATGCTTCTAGATCCCAGGTGCTCCACCAGGAGAAATCAGGTTGTGTTCTTTATACATAAAGACACTGAGTAATTGCTGGACCACTCTGTGTACTTGTTCACCACAGGCAACCCTGCCAAAGTCAGCCAGGAGGCTTTCAGTCCATGACAGGACCCCATAACATAGACCACACCAGGAACAACTCTGCAAGTTTCCCAGGCCTATGAGCCACTACATGTCCTACTAAATAGCCTTGAGAACATGGCCAATTCAGAAACCACTTTATAACTGTGCTAAACTGAAATCTTGGTGTGACATACCCATTATCTCAATGCAGCCATCTACCTATGTAACTTTAGCACAGTCTGAAATGGGTTGACAACAGACAGAATGGGTAACTGAAAAAATACATCACACCAGCAAATCAAAGAAAAAGTCCAGAAAAAATTAATAAACCAGAGACATTTCTATTTTTCAAGGTAGAATCTGAAAAACTAGTACACATATTTGCAGCCAAACTGATAAAACTCATGGAAGAAAATCACAACAGAATGGGAAGAACAACAGATGAGATGCCAGGAGAGAGTGGAAGTCCTAACTAAGAATAAAGTATGAAGCCAAACATCAAAATAGATGAAATGTTAACAATGCTAGACAAAGAAAATGCTACAATAGTCCAACAAAATAGCATGATAGCTGAACTACAGGCCACAACAAATGAGCTAAACCACACAATAAATGAAGTAAAAACTACAATTGAATGAAAAGCTATAATAGCCGGACAAAATGAAAAAATAGCTGAATTAACAAATAGGAGAGCTTTGCTTTCATGTTGAGTTGTGAGGCCTGTGAAGTAGACTAAATTAGGTAGAGAAGAGACTATCAATGCTAAAAATACAACCACTACACTCTGTGAATTTAAAACAGTTGGAGAGGAAAGGTTTAAGAAAAATAAAATTGGGGCTGGGTGGTAGTGCACCTGGTTGAGCATATGTATTACAATGTGCAAGGACCCGAATTCGAGCCCCCTGTCCCCACCTGCAGGAGGAAAGCTTTAGGAGTGGTGAAGCAGGGCTGCAGGCTCTGTTTCTCTCCGTCTCTATCACCCCCCTCCCTCTTGATTTCTGGCTGTCTCTATCCAATAAATAAAGATAATAAAAAAAATGTAAAAAGAAAAAAAGAAAAAGAAAGTACTTCTCTCTGATAGAGCAGACTCCATCAGAAAGGCATCTGAGTTACTGGGATCTCTGAAGAAGAAGAGAGGGAGATAGAAGTAGATATCATATTCAGTGAGATTGTAGCAGAAATTTTTCCATATATGAGCAATGTTCAAAATATATAAATCCAAGAAAATGAGTGCATACCTAATTTTTTAATCCAAAACAACACACACCATGACACATCATTGTAAAACTATCCAAAACCAGGGACAATGAAAAAATATATATTGTTGTCTATCAGGGAAAGGAATAGAGTCACATACAAAGACAGAATCATAAGACTTTCATCAAATTTCTCATCACAAACCCTAGAGGCAAGGAGAGGTGGAATGGCATATTCAAAGTATTGAAAGGTAAGAATTTTTAGCATGATTACTGTATCATGCTGAATTGTCATTTAAATACGAGGGAGAAGTAAAGATCTTTTCAAACATTCAGAAACTAAAGGAATTTGCCACTTCCAGTCCTGTCGTGTAAGAATTACTAAGAGGAGCCCCACATGGAAAAAAGAAGCAAAGGCATTCCAAGTTTTAAGGTGATGATCAGTACCCAAATAGAACCAGGAAGACAAAAACAGCAGGGAAAAACATACAAGAAAGGTGAGAGCAAAATAGATCAACATAGTCAGTGCTGGTGAACCAAGTCCAACTTAAGAAAGACTGTTGTAGATATTGTAAGTTACATACAACATTCATGATAACCACAAAACAAAATGTACCACAAAGACAAATAGGAAACATAAAGTAGTTACGAACACTATAGACATGAAGTAACAATCAAATAGGAAAAGACTCAACAAGAAAATAAAACAGCCTCAAAACAAAAACCAGAAAGGCTATAAACAAACCACATTTATTAATAATCACCCTAAATGTGAATGGCTTAAATTCACCAGTCAAATAGATTCAGAATGACTAAATGGATTAAAAATCAAAACCCATCTATTCTGTGTCTCCAAGAATGCACATCTTATCTTCTGGATAGAAGAAAGACAAACAGAAGTTCCAGGTGACAGGCTGAAACAAGATATTCCAAGCCAATAATGCAAATAGGAGAGCAGGAATAGCTATTCTAATATCAGATAAATTAGACTTTCATGCAAAGAGGTGAAAAGAGACAGACATGAACACTACATATTGGGCAACCCAACAGGGAGACATGACCATAGTCAATAATATATGATCTCAATATGCATGCATCAAAATATGTTTTAAAAGTACTTATTTACCTTAAGGGAGATATCAGTAGCAGCACAATATTAGTTAGAAACCTGGCACAGGGGGGCCAGGTGGTGGCACACCTGGTTGAGCGCACATGTTACAATGCGCAAGGACCCAGGTTCGATCCCCTGGTCCCCACCTGCAGGGGGAAAAGCTTCACAAGTGATGAAGCAGGGCTGCAGGTGTCTCTGTCTCTCTCCCTCTCTATCACCCCATTCTCTCTCGATTTCTACCTGTCTTTATCCAAAATATAAATAAAGATAATTTTTTTAAAAATTAAAAAAAAAAAACCTGGCACAGCACTAACAGTAAGAGACAGATAATCAGGACCAAAAAAAAAAATTATATATATATATATATATATATATATATGGGACTAGAAGCCATAAATGAAATCAGATGAAATAACTTAACAAATATGTACAGTCTTTCATCCTCAAAAAATAAAAAAAAGAAAGAGAGAGAAAGAGAGAGAAGGAAAGATACTGAATAACACCTTAACATCTGGGTCAAGGAATAAATCAAAAAAGAATTTTAAAAACACTACATGGAAAACAACAAAAATGAAGAGACAAACTACTAAACACTGTGGGGTGTACCAAAAACTGTCCTAAGAGGGAAGTTTATAGCAATGCAGGTCTACATTAAGAAACAGCAATGATTTCAGGCTAGCTTCCTAACATCACAACTGAGCCAACTAGAAAAGGAGCAACAAAGAGACCCATAAATCAACAGAAAGGAAATAGTTGAAATCAGAGCAGAAACCAATGAAATTGAGTCCAGAAAGACAATCCAAAAGATTAATGAAACCAAGAGGTGGTTCTTTGAAAGGGTAAGTAAAATAGATAAATCCTAGTCTACACTTAGAAAACAAAAAGAGTGAAAGGTATGATAAAAAAAAAAAAAAAGGAATAAGGGGGAGTCTGGACGGAGCCCAGCGGGTTAAGCGCACGTGGCGCAAAGCACTAGGACCTGCGCAAGGATCCCGGTTCAAGCCCCCAGCTCCCCATCTGCAGGGGAGTCGCTTCACAAATGGTGAAGCAAGTCTGCAGGTGTCTGTCTTTCTCTGCCCCTCTCTGCCTTCCCCTCCTCTCTCCATTTCTCTCTGTCCTATCTAACAAGGACACCAATAACAACAATAATAAATACAACAACAGTGAAAAAACAACAAGGGCAACAAAAGGGAAAATGAATAAGTAAATAAGTATTTTAAAAAAACTTTTTTTAAAAAGAAAGAAAAATAACAGGAATAATGGAGTCGGGTGGTAGTGCAGCAGGTTAAGTGCAGTGGCACGAAGAGCAAGGACCCCTGGTTCAAGCCCCTGGCTCCCCATGCAGGGGAGTCGCTTCACAGGCGGTGAAGCAGGTCTGCAAGTGTCTATCTTTCTCTGCCCCTCTCTGCCTTCACCTCCTCTCTCCATTTCTCTCTGTCCTATCTAAGAATGATGATATCAATAGCAACAACAATAACTACAACAACAATAAAAAAGGGCAAGAAAAGGGAAAATAAATTAATTAATTAAAAGAAACAGGAATAAGAGAGGTAAAATTACAACTGGAGATGGAGAAATACAAAGAATCATACATATATATTATGAACATCTCTATGGAAATAAATTTGACAACCTAGAAGAGATGGATGTATTTCTAGAATCACATTACCCACCATGTTTAACCCAAGAGGAAGTAGATAGCTTGAATAAGCTATCACTAGTATAGAATAAATAATCAAAAATCTTCCCAAGAATAAAATCCCAGTCCAAATGGCTTTACTAACGAATTCTATAAGATTTTCAAAGAAGAAGTAGCACTAATTTTCCTCCAGCTATTCCAGAAAATTTGAAGAAGTGCAACCACTACCAGACATATACCATGAGGCTAACATCATTTAGATCCCCAAAGCAGGAAAAGTCTGTACCAGAAAAGGAAACTATAGACCTATATCCCTGATGAACACTGATGCAAAGATCCTCAACAAAATATTGGCAAATAAAATCCAACAACATATCAGGAGAATAATTCACCACAACCAAGTGGAATTCATCCCAGGGTAACAAAAATGGTTTAACATCCACAAATCAGTCAATGTAATTCATCTTATTAACAAAAAGAAAGATAAAATCATATGGTGTTATCAATTTAACAAGATCCAACACTCATTTATAATAATAATAAGACCCTCCAAAAACTGAAAATAGAAGGACCATTCTTCAACATAATAAAGACCATCTATAACAAACCCACAGCTAACATCATTCTCAATGGGAAAAGCTGTGGGAACCAGACAAGTATGTTCACTATCTTCAGTGTTATTCAGAATACTGCAGAATACTGTGCCCCAGTATGGTTCCGTAGCCCCCATGTCCACTTGGTCGATTCCAAATTATATTCCTCCATGAGGATAATTTCTGGAACCATCCGTTCCACCCCGGTTCCATGGCTGCCAGTTCTTAGCAACATCGTCCCGCCAGATATTCGTCGGGATGCGGCATCATCTAAATTCATTTCCCACGTCTACTCGGCCGGACCTGCCAATATATGCGGATATCTTTGCCCACCCTGTTCAACGCTTGACGTCTCGTCACCCAATCTGGTCCCCTACGCCTACACTGAACTTCTCTGTTCCAGTCTCTTGGAGACAGAGCTGGCAGTCAGCTGAGGTAAAGAACAAACACCTCATCACAGACCCCTGCAAGCGTCAACCCGGCTTTGACCTAGCACGTTATGATTGGGCCCTCCTCAATCGCTATCGAACAGGCCATGGCCGGTGCGCCGCTATGTTCCATCGCTGGGGAGCCAGAGACGACCCGAACTGCCCCTGCGGCTACAGACAGACTATGACCCACATAGTCAACGACTGCCACCTCTCCAGATTCAAAGGAGGTCTCGAAACTTTACATCAGGCTCAACCTGACGCTGTTGACTGGCTACGGAAGAAGGGCAAACGCTAGAAGAAGAAGAGGTATATTCATAGTTTTTCCAGGTCCTTTCCATTACTATCAGACATGAAAGGCATACAGATTGGAAAAGAAGAAATAAAATTATCACTATTTACTGATAATATGATATTATACCTAGAGAACCACAAGGACTCCACCAAAAAAAAAAAATGCTGGAAATAATTAACAAAACTCAGTAGAGTAGCAGGATACAACATCAATACACATAAACTTGTGACATTTCTGTATACAAACAAGAAGTCAGAGGAAAGAAATTTAAAAAAAAAACACTCAATCTAATTTACAGTCATATCCAAAGAGATATAATGCCTTGGGGTGAATCTCACAAAGGAGGTGAAGGAACTTTAAAATGAAAACTGCAGGACATTGCTAAAAGAAATAGAGAAGGACATGCAGAAATGGAAGAACATCCCCTGTGCCTTGACTAGAAAAAGTAACCTTTATTAAAATGGCATCCTACCAAAAGCAACCTATAACTTCAGTGCATCCCTATCAATATCCCAATGACATTTTTCAAGCCAATTGAATAATATATCCAAAGATTTGTGTGAAACCACAAGAAAAACCATGAATAGCCAAAGCACTTCTGAGAAAAAGGAAAAATATGGAGTTATCACACTCTCTAATTTTAGTTTATACAAGAAGAAATAGTAATCAAAACAGCATGATACTGGAATAAAAATGAACACTTGGAACAGTTGAGCAGAATTGAAAGCCTAGAAATGAACCCACACATAAGCAACCACCTAGTATATGACAAAGGGGCCGAAACCATTCAATGGGGTTAAGAAAGTCTCTCCCAAACAGTGATACTGGGAAAATTGGACAGTCACATATAGAAAAGTGAAACTATACCACCAACTAACACCATACACCAAGGTCAAATAAAAATGGGCTAAAGATCTAGATATTAGACCAGAAACTCTAAAATTTATAGAAGAAAGTGTCAGTGACAATTTGCAGGACCATCACATCAAAGACATATATGGAGAGGCAACCCCCTGGACATGGGAAATGAAAACAAGAGTTACTCAATGAGATTACATGCAAGTAAAGAGCTTCTACACATCAGAAACAAACTACACAAGGATAACAAGGCAACCCAGCAGATGGAAGGAGATATTTGCTCATCACACTTCATACAAGCAACTGATATAAAACCTCTGTACAGAATTGGTACAGATTTACAAAAGAAGCAAAAATAACTCAATAAAAAAGTGGGGCAAAGAACTATACAATCAGTTTTCTCCCTTCCTTCCTTCCTTCCTTCCTTCCGTTCTTTCTTTCTTTTTTTTTTTTTTTGTTGATTTAATAATGATCAACAAGACCATAGGATAATAGGGGTACAATTCTACACCATTTCTACCACTAGAGTTCCTCATCCCATCCTCTCCATTGGATGCTTTCCTATTCTTCATCCCTCTGGGAGTATGGACCCAGGATCATTATGGGGTCCAGAAGGTGAAAGGCCTGGCTCCTTTTTATTTATTTATTTATTTATTTATTCGCTTTTGTTGCCCTTGTTTTATTGTTGTAGTTATTATTATTGATTATTATTGTTGTCATCATTGTTGGATAGGACAGAGAGAAATGGGGGAAGACAGAGAGGGGGAGAGAAAGACACCTGCTGACCTGCTTCACCACTTGTGAAGTGACTCCTCTGCAGGTGGGTAGCCAGGGCTCCAACTGGAATCCTTCTGCCGGTCCTTGTGCTTTGTGCCACCTGCACCTAACCTGCTGCTCTACAGCCCGACTTCCAGGTCTGGCTTCTTTCATTGCTTCTCTGCTGGACATGGGCATTGCCGGGTTGATCTATAACCCCAGCCTATTTCAATCTTTCCCTAGTCAGGGATGGCTCTGGAGTGGTGGAATTCCAGGACACATTGGTGAGGTCACCTCATAAGTGGTGATGCAGGTCTGCAAGTGTCTATCTTTCTCTATCCCTGTCTATCTTCCCCTCCCCTCTCAATTTGTCTCTATCCTATCAAAAAAAAAAAAAAGGCCAGCTGGAACAGTGAATTCATAGTGCAAGCACCGACCCCCAGCAATAACCCTGGAGACAAAAAAAAAGTAGTTAATTAATTAATGATGAAAGGCCGGGAATAAAAGTAGCAGAATAAGAACTAGTGAAAGAGTTTCCTTTAATAGTGCACTGCCTTGCAATGTGAGTTACCCAGGTTTAAGCATAGTTCCCACTGCTTTGAAGGAAGTTTAGGCACGTCAGTTTATTTACCTCTCTTTCTGCCTCTGAAAAAGGGCCAGAGTAGACCAAAAACTGTACCAGAACATACTTTTTCTATATTATGGCAACTTAAATAAGAGTTAATTCACAATGAATGGACTTGGAAATAGCATGTCTCAGAAGTAACGTCACTAAATGACAACACCAGGGTTAAGAGAAAGAAGAGGCATAGGGAAGGATATTGAAGAATACTCAAAGGTCATGTGGTGGTACATCCAGCAGAGCTCATGGGTAACAGTGTGCCTGGCTTCAATAACCTGTCCTCATCTTTGGAGGGTGTGGATAGGGGGCCTTCAGGATTGGTGAAGCAGTACTGCAAGTATCTCTCCATCTCCCCCTTCCCTCTCAATTCCCTTCTGTCTCTGTCCAAAATAAATTAAATATATATATATATTTTTAAAGGAGAAATACATGTTATGACAGACTCTTTTGCAGTAATAATATTCCTCATGTACTAATTCAATGCAATTTACAAAGCTCTACAAGTTAATCTCTTTTGATTTCTATGATCACATTATAAGAGGTAGAACATGAATCATGTGCATTTTATATCTGAGAAAGAGTTGAGGAGAGATCAATGGACACAGACTAGCTTAAGGTCTTGATAGTAGATTTAAACTGAAGTCTTCAGATCTCTAGGTAGGGCACTTTCCATTACCACACTTGCACTCCAAATTTCACTTCTCATTCTCCCACATTTAATGTATATTCACCAACACTATAAAAACATATCACACTAAACTCTAGCATCATGGTCTTTGGGTTTGGCTCCTAATAGAAGGCTCACTCCCATCTATTAGAAATGTAATCTAGTATCGCAGGGTTTGGTTACATATGGAACACTCTAAACTATATGCTTTCTGTATACACAACCACTTCCTGATTCCAAATTGAAATATGGGACAAATCATAAGAAATAAATTGAGACAAACTAGCAAACTCTGGATCTACCTCACTTGCTTATTTATTATGTGAGGGCTGGAGGCACACAAGTAGATAAGATCTTAGCTTGATCATGTTGTGCGTCCAAAAATGCTAGGAGACTTGATGTGCATAATATTCCTTATGAAGGCTGCTTGCATGAATTTTGGAACCCTTTGTCTTCTAGAGCATGTTCACACACACACACACACACACACACACACACATACACACACATATATATATGATTAATTTGAATTATTTCTAGAAACCCTGCTCATCAGACTCTAGCATTCTTTTTTTTTTTTTTTTTTTTTTTTGCCTCTAGGGTTATTGCTGGGGCTTAGTGCCTGCACTGCGAATCCACTGCTCCTGGAGGCCATTTTTCCCATTTTGTTGCCCTTGTTGTTAGCCTTGTTGTTATTGTCATTGCTGTTGTTGTTGGATAGGACAGAGAGAAATCAAGAGAGGAAAGGAGACAGAGAAGGGGAGAGAAAGATAAATTCCTGCAGACCTGCTTCACCGCTTGTGAAGTGACCCCCCGGGCAGGTGGGGAGCCAGGGGCTTGAACCGGGATCCTTGAGCCAGTCCTTGAGCTTGGTGCCATGTGTGCTTAACCTGCTGTGCTACCACCTGACCCCCTCTAGCATTCTTTATTGAGTTTCCCAGTCAAAAATGTTGGTCATTAATTACTATGTCACAAAAGTGATTTCTGGATTAACTGTAGTAGTTGTCAGTTACTGAGAATTTCCTCTAAGCTAAGAGCTGATAGAAGTTTTCTATTCATTCTGAAATTTAGCCACACATGTGATTTGACTCTGATCAACCGAGGGATCAGAAATTTGCCAGCTGTTTCTCTGACTCCCACTGTCCTTGGTAACAAGTTTCTATTAGCCACTTTTCAACTGCCAACCACAAAGCCATAGAAGACTTTATACACTTAAATTCAACACCCTCTCAATTCCATACAATACAAAAGTACACATGGATACCATAGTCATCATTGTGCTCATGTGATGAGAACAGAATATTTCTGAGCAACCTGAATCATTTTGCACTGCTCCTTGTAAGTGATAACACCATATTTCTTCTCTGGGAAAAAGCACTTCTTTCTTCCATTTCTTTCTCATCAGAGGCAAAGAATAATGGGAGAAAAACAACAAGGTTGCCTTGCTTGCTCCTGTCTGCTGGTTTCGCAATAGCTATTTAAGGTCACAAAGTTAAAGGAAAAGTTGCTTGCTTTTAGCCCTGCTTCTGGTATAGAAAATAAGACTTTAGTAAAATTAAAATCTCAGGAGTGTTATTTGAAAACTAAAGGAAATAATCAATATGCCTCTCAGGTGTCTGGCACATAGTAAACACTCAATAAATGGTGACTACTTTGTGCTTTGTTTTCAAATACATAAAGAAAGTGAGCAAAGAGAGACCTTTAATAAAGAAATCTTTCAAGAATCTTGGCAGTATAGCCAGAGTGGAATGTAGGATAAAAGGGACTTCTTTTTTTTTTATTTCCCCTTTTGTTGCCCTTGTTGTTTTTCATTGTTGTAATAGTTATTATTGTTGTTGTTGTTGATGTGGTCATTGTTAGATAGGACAGAGAGAAATGGAGAGAAGAGGGGAAGACAGAGAGAGGGAGAGAAGGATAGACACCTGCAGACCTGCTTTACCGCCTGTAAAGCAACTCCCTTGCAGGTGGGGAACCTGGGGCTGGAACCAGGATCTTAGGCCGGTCCTTGCACTTTGCGTGGGACTTCTAAATTTTGTTCATCTATTTTTGTTCTTGTATTTAAAGATAGAGAGATAGAAGTATACTTTTGTTGTAATGATATCTCACTCAGAGTACTGACAATTTCCTAGTTCTGTGTCTTAGTAAAGGAAACCCATCCAGTCAGAAAAACGTGTCTCTGGGATCTGAGGATTAGCTCATCAGGTAGAGCATCTGCCTTACTGTGTATTTAGTCCAGGTTCAAGTCTCCAGGTATCATAAGGAAGTTCCAGGGCATTGGGGTATCTCTGGTACTATGGTATCTCTATTTCTTTTTCTCTTTATCTCTAACACTCAGTATGAATGAAAAGGCATTCTGGGAGTAGTAAAACTACACATACTAGAAGGGGAAGAAGAGAATGAGAGAGGAAAGGAGAAAAACAGGAAGGAAGGAAAAGAAGGAAGAAAGGAGAGACAGAGGGAGGAATTGTGTCTTTAGTGACCTCCCTTCCTCCTATGATGCAAAGGAAATTCCAACGTGTTCTCCTGGCATAGTTCTGCTTTTCACCAATTATCTTCAGAACAAGAACCCTTTATCCACCTCCTCTCTTAGAATTTTCATTTCTTTTCTGAGCACCCACCTAAGTTCTTTATGAGATATATTATCTTAGCTCGTATTTATTAAGTTCTTCCCTTCCTCTTCCTCTCTAGACATGCATGTCACTGCTAAAATTAAATTGGGGCATATTTAACATCTTAAAGAGTTAATATGAGCAAGAATCAATTCATCTAGGCAGTGCCAAACCAAAAGTGTTTCTTCTTCCTGTGAACAAGAACCTGGAAACAGACTTATTTAGAGAAGGTAAAGAAGCAAATACAGGAAATCATTTGCCTGGCTATAGTTCAAGTCCTAGCTGGGTGTTTGTGATTGGTTATCCTTAGGTTTTGATTTTTTTTTTTCCCCTCCAGTTGCTGGGGCTCTCTGCCGGCACTATAAATCCACTGTTCTTGGCTGTCACCCCCCCTCCCATTTTTTTCCGTTTTATTCAATAGAACAGAGAGAAATTGATTAGGGAGAGGGAAACAGAGGAGAGGAAGAGAGAAGCCTGCAAACCTGTTTCAATGTTCATGAAGAGTTCCCTTTGCAGGTGGGTACCGGGGGATCAAACCTAGGTCTTTGCGCATAGTGCTATGTATGCTTAACCGGGTGAGCCACAGCCCAGTCATCTGTTTTTTTTGTTTGTTTTTGCTTTTAATAAAAATAAACAAATAAATTCTGGTTTATGTTATTTCTGGGAAGTAAACCTGGGACCTTGGAGTCTAAGGTAAAAGTTATTTGCATAACCATTATGCTGTCTCTATAATCCTATGCTTTAATTTCTTAGCCTTGAGACATTCAGCTCATTAACAAGCTTAATAAAACATTAAGCAAGCTAATGTTTCTGTTTGCTTCTATAAGCCATCAAGTCATTAGAACCACATCAGATTTATGGTCTCTTTGTTTAATTCACTTAGCATCATCCTGTCACCAGTTCCACCAGAATACTTATTTTAGCCATTAAAAAAAAAAAAAAAGCTACTGGGATCAAGACAGTGTGTGGGGGGGATAAAAATATGAAGCATAAGAAAAAAAAAGGAATGGAGCAGTCACTTTGGAAAGGATGGAACTGATAATCTAGATGAAAGTGTTAACTGGGCTCAAGGACACTTGATTGTAAGTAGAGAAGAGCTAGGGCCATAGGTCTTCATACTGGGATCAGGAACAAGAGAGACCCCCCTGATTAATACCTCTGTGAAAATAAAAAGGTGACAGTGGTGCTCTCTGACTCACTGAGGTCTGGCGCTTGATGGGAATGAGTTCAGAAACAGGACAGCCATGGATAGTTTGGAGAAGAAATTGTGGGCTTGTCAAACAGTCTGCCTTGAAAGATCAAAAGCAGGGAAAGGAAGAAATCAATTTTTATAAGGAATGAGATGCTAGGAACATAGGAAACAATGACTATGTGATAAAGAAAAGGAAAGAAAAAAAAGTCATGGAATAAAAATGTAACAGGCAGGATTGCTACCAGAAGGTGTAAATGTGAATAAGGAAATTGGGAAATGAGCAGCACTTCCCATATTTGCATTCTTGGGCCATTTCCTTTCCTCCATAATCCCATATGGATTCAGTACTTTCATTAAAGGCCCCTTTCCTGTTTTCTTTTTCGTGGAAAAAAGAAGTAAAGCTCATACTGAATGGGATAGCTGAATTTAAGGAGTACCCAGGGACTGTTAAAATGTTGACTATTTTCTTTCATGTTCTTTCTGTATCCTGTCTCCTTTGTCATCTACATTATGTTTTCATCCGTTATCTCTGTTTGAAGATGTCTCATGATTTATTTCTGTAATACTATTTTCACCTATGCTTTCCCCTAAGCTTCTCTTTCTATTTAAACATGCTAGTATAAGAATCCAGAAAGAAAATGTAGGGGAGAGGACTACAAGGGCAGAAAGTTATAAGCAACTGACTAAGTGAGAAATTGGGAGTTTTAAAATGTATGTGCAGTTTACAAAATAGAAAGTGGATGTGAAATAAAAAGGAGGGAGAAGCACAATGAATGAAGATATAAGATAAAAGTTGACATAAAATCTTAAGGAACTAAGAGAATGAGAAATCTGATACTTTGAGTGGATACTATAAAGAGAATTTGGATTGTATTTCCTTCCCTCCAGCAATAACCCTAATAGTAATTTTTGAGTTATAAATACTTTTCTTTCTTGTTGACTTTCCTCTTCTGGTTATCCCTTCTGGGAAAAGAACATAAAAAGTTGCTACATATTACATGAAGCAAAGCATAGTTTAATGAAAAGCCTGGGGAAGGAAGAAAATGCACATTTTCATGAATAAACTTCCAAATGACTCAGCCAATCTGCAGAGTTCACATTTCATATATTAGCGCTTCATTTTTTTTTTCAAAAGAATTTTCATGTTTTTCTCATTAAGGCTGAAGTTGCTTCCATTTTTATCCATTCTATTTTCCTCACTTATTATGGTGCTTCAGGTGAATATATGCCACAAACAAAAGCAGTATGTGTCATTACAAAAATGGAGTGAGAGCAGTTGGTCATTTCCACCAAGAAAATCCTTTGTACAAGAACAGCTATAGACATCCTGCTCAGACTTGATGGAAAACCCATGTGGCTCGCATGTGGTTCCTGATAGTCCAGTTCCATTGTCCAACAAGGTGTGCTGGCATAATAGAGTATTTACTTGGTTTTCTCTAGACCTTCCAGTTCTCCTCTAGGCTGAAATCATGCAAGTGGAATGCATTTGAATTGGTGGAAGTAATTTAAGTGAAATGATAATGTGCATATGTTTGACTCAAATAATGAAAAATTACATTAGCTTTAAGCAATTGAACTCTGTCTAGAGCTTGGCCTGTGGGCCACCCACTGATCAAGGTACATTAGAACTCCTTTAGAAAATTGGCTATAATAAGTGAAAAGGATAGAGAGAGTGTTTAGGCTAATCAATAAATTGTGATTTAGGTTTGTCCACTTATTTTTCGATTATTATTTTTGTTGCTGCTGCCAGGACTTTGTGCCTGTGTGATTCTACTCCTCCTGGAGGATTTCCTTTAGGTTTTTCTTTTTCTGTTTAATTTCAGAGGGAGTGAGAAGGAGAGATATTGCAACATTGCTCCCCCATTCGTAGAGCTTTCTCTTAGTGTTGCTGTGCATGGCACTCTCATGGGATATTGGGAGCACGTAGGTTCTCATATGTGGCAAAGTATGTACTTTGTGGGTGTCTTTATGGCTATTTCCCATTCACCTGTACCTCAAATGTGAAGATTTACTTTTATTTATTTAGTGCATTATATAAAAAATTAATAGATCTTTCCCACCAAGGTTATTACTGAGCTCTTACACCAATATGGTGCCACCATTCATGATAGCCATTTTCCTTTCCTTGCTTTTTGATAGAGGTTGATAGAAAGATAGGTAAATAACAGCAGAGTGAAGGAGAAACACTTGGAGTACTGATCCTCCACTCAAAGTTTCAACCCCCCAGATAGAAATAGTGGATTGAACCAAGACCCTTACTCATGTTTATGTGTGCACTCTACACCTGAGTCATCATCTGGCCCTTGTATCTGATTTTTTAAGGTATAGTAATAGCATTAGAAATAGTAGTTATTGAGTGCCTACAAACATGTTTGAATATATTATGTTTATTTTTTTGAACAACTGCTTGAGGCAGATTATATATAGTTATATTTTTATTGTAGTTATTATTATTGTTGTTATTGATGTCGTCGTTGTTGGATAGGACAGAGAGAAATGGCGAGGAGGTGAAAACAGAGGGGGGAGAGAAAGATAGACACCTGCAGACCTGCTTAACCACTTGTGAAGAGACTCCCCTGCAGGTGAGGAGCCAGGGGCTGGAACGGATCCATATGCCGGTCCTTGCACTTGGCTCCACCTGCGCTTAACCCACTGTGCTACCACCCAACTCCCTCTGTAGTTATATTTTATACATTATGAATCTGGGGCTTAGAACAGTTCAGATTCTTGTCCATGGTTATGTGTTCGTTAGAGAACAGGACTTGAATAGGAAATACTCTGACTTCCTCACTCCATCTGTCTCTCAATGTAGTATGACCACACAGAGCCAGTGATGGTGGGAAGATGAAGGCTCACCATGGAGGAAAAGAATCTTCCTCTTTCACAAAAAAATAAATGCCCTTTAATGAAATGTGTGCAGCCACCATACAGCAGAGGTGAGTAGGGCTCTGGTAAAATAAATAAGTAGATAGATAAAATAAAAATAAAACCTTTGCCACTATAGATAGCATAATGGTTATGCAAAGAGACTCTCATGACTGATGCTCCTAAGTCCCAGACTCCATCCCTCACACCACCACAAAGCAGAGCTGAGCAGTGTTCTGGTAAATAAATAAATAATAAAATAAAAAAATGAAATGGGTGCAGAAATCACCACTCTACAGACAGTCATGGTTTTTCACTGACTCTGTAACAAAGAAAGGGAAACAAAACAAAAAGAATAGGAGCTCGTTTTAAAAACTGTGTATCACTAAACCAGAAAAACAGCTTATCTGAATTGTGTACCTGCTTTACCATTACAACCACATTGGAGGAAGTTTCTGTGCTGTTGTGTCTTTCCTACTTTCTCTCTATGTCTTAAAAAAAAAAAAGTCAGCCCAGTGTAGTGAAACCCCTGTGATGAAAAAAGGAACAAACAAGAACAACAGTAACAACAACAACAACAAAAAACAACCTGGATCACATAAAAAGGTTACTTAGAGAACTAAACTGTGTCAGTATTCTCCCTGTATTAGTGAAGTATTTCCCTAGAATCAGTGAATAATATTTTAAAGACAAAGGTGCATCCATTCTTGCACCTTAAGTTTGTTTTAGATGTTTGTTTGGTTTTTTTCTCTTTTATAACTTTAAAAAAACTATTTCTAGACAATTCAGTGAAATATTTCTCCTGTACTGTATCTTGGCTACTTCCTGAGGGCTTCTGCTTTTTTCCAGTGACTGCTGCCATACATGGCCCATAAACCAGATTCATGCAATGATTACTCAGATTTTTCTGTGTGTTTCTTGAGAGTTTTGACTGGTAGCAGGTAGTTCTTATTTTAAAACTTTAAAACTGATGGGCTCTTTTACACTAAGACACGTCTATGCTTATGTGTGTGACCTTTAGGCTGATAATTACAAAAGGGTACCTAAGTTCAGGGATCTTTGGAATCCTTAAGAAGCACATAAATTTGTCTTCTTGCTGTGAACTCCATTCGTGCTCAGATTACCAGCTGCCAAGCATCCTGCTGCATATCTCAGCCTGACCACATATGACTTTCTAATTCAGAATTGTTTGGAAATTTTAATTTTGCCAGAATCCTGGCAGGAAAGATGGCTTTAAAATGCATGTCTAAATTTAGACACTTTCCTTTGCAACTGTGGCAAGATCTCTCTCTCTCTCTCTCCCCCTCCCCCCCTCCCTCTCCCACTCCCTCTCCCTCTCCCTCTCCCTCTCCCTCTCTCTCTCCCTCTCCCTCTCCCTCTCCTTCTCCCTCTCTCTCTTTCTCATAGCTAGAACTGCTTTCGATTGGAAAGAGAAGAGGAATGTTTGTTTTGGAGAACCTCTCCAGGCACATGGAATCTGACTATACAGAAAGGGAAGAAATATCTATATCTCCAAAGAAACAAAGAAACTATAAAACAGGGTCTGTTTGGAGGTATGTTAATGGCAGGAAGGAGATCAGTGTTTTAGGATATATCCTAAATATGTGTGAGACAGGATTATGAACACCATTGCTATCGTTTCTTTGAAATTACCTCTGCACTTTGTTAAACACCTAGTGAAAAGAAATTCTCACTAACAAGATTTTATGTTCTGAGGAACAGTGCTTACTATAACATGACTCTGGTAGGTTGGCCCTTTTTATAGAATGGATTTCCAAAGGACAGTCACAAAATTGAAGTCAATTAAATCCATGGAGTGAATATATGAAACAGCACTAGATAGGGCTGAGGAGATGACACTTTGGTAGAACACTTGCTTTGCATCTGCAAGGCTCTGGGTTTGACCTGTAGCACCACTTAGAAGCAAGCAGCAAGGAGAAGAATGATGGAGGGGTGTTTCTCTCTTTTTCTCGCTTTCTCATAAAATATTGAGGGGAAAATGTTTCAGCCTGTGAAAATACCAGCTTGCAGGTTCAGGCCCAAAAAGATATAGATTCAACTCCTGACATAATTTTATGCCAATGTTCTGGCCCTTTCCATCTCAGAAAATGAATAAAATTATATATATATATTATATATATTATTATATTATCAGGGAAGTGGCTCAGCAGAATATTGCAAGTGTAAAACCCTGGGTTTGATCTCTGGCACTACATCAAAAGGAAGGGAACAAAAAACTTATTAGCTTTTCACTGACCTAGAACACCAAGTTACAGACCATAGATGAGGGTGAATGTGGATGATTAAGGGTTGTGTTCTGTCCTTACATATGTCCTTAAGTGTGGTAGAAAGGGACAACATGACTAGACTCCATTTCTGGTTCCAGCACAGACAGACCATTCCAGTGGGGAATTAGTTAAATGCATGGAGATGAATTTTCCTCTTTGGTATTTACTTATATTATATGGTTGGAAAAGTTTTGTATTGAGTATGTATTTTAAATCAGACTACTTGTGTTACAGTGCAAATATAATGGCAGATTTTTTTATATGAAGACGTTTCTATTCAACCATTGCTTCTCTCCAAATTTTTTGGGCAACTTTCTTTTTTTCATTTTCCTTTCCTTTCTTTAAATTTTATTTTTTCCTTTCTAATTTTAGAGCTTTCTTTCTTTCTTTCTTTTTTTCACCACTCTTGTCACCAAAGGTCTGTGTCCCCATCCCCACTCCCATAGAACTACTATAGTTCTCTCACAGTCTACAATATAGGTTAACATTTTGTTTTTCACATTAAATGTTCAATTCTCTGTATTCCACAGATGAGTGAAACCATGCTATATTTGTTCTTTTCTTCCTTATTTGCTTCACTAAGTATAATCTTCACTAATTCCTTCCACTTTATCCCACAGAACACAATATAATATTCTTGATTGCTGAATAAATGCCAATGGATATATGTCCCATAAGTTAAAAAAAAATTTTAATATTTATTTATTTTTCCCTTTTGTTGCCCTTGTTGCTTTCTTGATGTAGTTATTATTGTTGTTATTATTGATGTCATTGTTGTATAGGACAGAGAGAAATGGAGAGAGGAGGGGAAGACAGAGAAGGGGAGAGAAAGATAGACACTTGCAGACCTGTTTCACTGCGTATGAAGTGACTGCCCTTCAGGTGTTCAAGCCGGGGGCTTGAACCGGGATCCTTAGGCCAGTCCTTGTGCTTTGCGCCATGTGCGCTTAACCCGCTGCGCTACTGCCTGACTCTCCCCATAACTTTTTTTATCCAGTCATCCCTCAAAGGGCATTTTGGTTTTTTCCAAGTTTTTGCTATTCTGAATAAAGCTGCCATGAACACGGGGGTGCATATATCCCTTGAATCAGTGTTGTAGCTTTTGGGTTTATACCTAGTAGTGAAATTGCTGGATCATAAGGTTTTTGCATTTGTATTTGTTTAAGGATTCTCCATACTGTTCTTGATAATGGTTGCACCAATTTGCACTCCCACCAGCAGTGTAATAGAGTTCCTATCTCTCCAAATGCTATCTAATACTTATCTTCTCTTGTTTTATTAATGGAGCCCATTCATGAGGTGACATCACAGTGGGGTTTTAATCTGCATTTCTCTAAAGAAATGAGTGAATTGGAGAATTTTGCATAAGTCTGTGGGCTATGTTTATCTCTTCTTTAGAAAATCGTCTATTCATATCTTCTGCCTACTTTTTTATTGAGCTGTTCTTTTTTCTCTTTTTGTTGAGCTGTATGAGTTCTTTATAGATGCTTGTCTGAAGTGCAGTGTGCAAATATCTTTTCACATTTGCTTTATGTCTTGTTTATCCTTATGGAATTTTCTTTTGATGTGTAGAAGTTTTTCAACTCGATATGGTCCCATTTATTTACTTTTGGTTTTATTTCCCTTGCCCATGGACTGGAGTCTCCAAATATGTCCTGAAATGTTTCACCAATATATTCTTCAGTGTATTTTATAGTTTTGTATCTAATATCTATATCTTTTATCCATTTTGAGTTAACTTTAGTCTTAGATTGTGGTCTAGTTTCATTTTTCTGCATGTGGTTGTCCAAGTCAACCAACACCAATTGTTAAGGAGACTTTTTTTTCCTCATTGAACAGTTTTGACCTATTTATCATCTATAGTGAGTTTATGCATGTGTGGGTTTAGTTCTGGATTATTTATGATGCTCCATTGGTCCATATGTCTATTTTTGTCCCAATACCACACTGTTTTAACTATTATTGCTTTGGAATATAAACTTACATCAGGAATTATGATGCCTCTGTTTTTCTTCTTTTTCCTCAGGAGAGTTTTTGCTATTTCTGTTTATTTTTTTTATAGTTATCATGAATTTTTGGATATGTTGTTCAATTTCCTTGAAATATGTCATTGATATTTTAATAGGAATTGTATTGAATCTATAGGTCACTCTGACAGGATTGGCATTTCAATGATATTTATTATTACAATTCATGAACAGAGGATGCTCTTCCATTTCTTTGTGTCATCCTCTGTTTCTTTCAACAATGTCTTACAGTTTTCATTGAGAAGGTCCTTTACCTCCTTTGTTAGACTTATTCCTAGGTATTTTATCTTTTTTGACTGAATTGTAAATGGTATTACTGCCTTGAGTTTTCCTCTGACCCACCTTTTATATAAAGAAATGCCATAAATTTTGAGTATTGATTTTGTAACCTGCTACTTAACTGAATTTGTTGATGATTTCCAGTAATTTTTTTGCAGAGTTTTTGGGGTCCTCTAGGTATAACAGCATATTATCAGCAAATAATGATAATTTAACTTCATCCTTTCCAATCTGAATTCCTTTGATATCTCTTTCTTGCCTAATTGTGATGGCAAGGCCTTCTGTACAAAATGGAGACCCCCCCCCCAACTCTTCATATGAACTAGTCCAGCCTTTAGGTTCATGATTAGTCAACAATTTGTTTGGCTTTTTATGTTAATTGTTTTTTCAGCCACCAGGTTCCTGATGCTACCATGATGCGAACCAGACTTCCATGGGCAGACAATCCCACCAATATGGCCTGGAGCCCTGCTTCCCCAGAGCCCTGTCCCACTAGGTAAAGAGAGAGGCAGGCTGGGAGTATAGATTGACCTGTCAACACCCATGTTCAGCGGGGAAGCAATTACAGAAGCCAGACCTTCCACCTTCTGCACACCATAGTGACCTTGGGTTCATACTCCCAGAGAGATAAAGAATAGGGAAGCTATCAGGGGAGGGAATTGGTTACAGATTTCTGGTGGTGGGAACTGTGTGGAGTTATACCCCTCTTATCCTATGATTTTGTCAGTGTTTCCTTTTTATAAATAAAAAATAAAAATTAAAAAAAATAATTATGCCCTAATCTTCCAAGGCATCAGTTGTATGTAATGAATAAACATCTAACTTCTACATCTAAATATATATATGGTGAGAATGGAAATCCTTGCCTAGCTCCTGATTTTGGAGGGAACACTTACAATTTTTTTCCCATTGAGCATGAGCACAATGTTAGCCATGGGTCTGTCATGTATTGCTTTTATTATGTTCAGGAATTTACATTGTACTCACATTTTCTTGAGGGTCTTTATCGAAAATGGGTGTTGGAAGTTACCAATGCTTTTTCTGCATCAATTTATAAGATCATGTGATTTTTATCTTTCTTTTTATTTTCCTGTAAGTGTTGTGTTCAGATCTGCTACTATTATTGTGTTATTGTCAAAATCTCCCTTAAGTTCAGTGAGTACTTGTTATATATATTTGGGAGCACTTAAATTTGGAATATATATATATATATATATATATATATATATATATATATATATAATGTTTTCTTGTTGGATCGATTCTTTGAGCATTATGCAATGTCCCTCTCATCTTTACTTACTTTCTCAACCTGATAGTGTATTTCATTTCAGAACAGAATTGCTATCCCTGCCCTTTTTTTCTGCATTATGGACTTTGAACATCTTTCTCCATCCTCCTTCATTAAGATTCTGTTTTTCTTTGAATTTGTGTTTCCTGGAGACATATAATAGATGGATTATGCTCTTTAATCCACTTAGCTACTCTGAGTCTTTTGACAGGTGAATTTAGGCCATACACATTTATGGTGATTACTGATATATATAATACTTACCTCCATTCTTGGTTTTGTTTTAAGATTGTTTCAAGTTGTTGAATCTTTTCCCATTTGCTTCTATCTGTAGTGTGTGTGTGTGTGTGTGTGTGTGTGTGTGTGTATGGGTTTCTTTTTTTTTTTTTTATTTAAATTTTTAATTTAAGAAAGGATTAGTGAACAAAAGCATAAGGTAGAAGGGGTACAACTCCACACAATTCCCACCACCCAATCCCCATAACCCACCCTCTCCCATGATAGCCTTCCCATTCTCTAACCCTCTGGGAGCATGGACCCAGGGTCGTTGAGGGTTGCAGAAGGTAGAGGGTCTGGCTTCTGTAATTGCTTCCCCGCTGAACATGGGCGTTGACTGGTCAGTCCGTGTATGGGTTTCTATGGTGATTTCCTCACTCATTTTGCTGGTACTTTCCATTGCTCTCTGTTCCTTGTTTTATATTGTGGTTATCATAAGTGCAATAACTAACATATTGTATCTAGTAAGTCTCAGACTAACTAGTAATTGATGGTACTGCTCTTTCCATTAATACCCTCCCCTTTCCTACATTGTTGTTCTTTCTTATTTCTATTGTGTGCTTAGTTCTATTCTACTGCTATTCACCCCACTTAGAATGTGTAATGCTTTGTTTCTTCTCCCATAGGACATTCTTTATTTCTCCCTCATATTTGAAGGACAACTGTGTAGGATAGATATACTTGTCTGGCAGTTCTTATCTTTTAGTATTTTAAATATGTTATTCCAGTCTCACCTTGTCTCTAGAGTTTGTAAAGAGAAATCTGATGAGAGCCTAATAACTCTACCTTTATATGTCATACCATTGTATAAAGTTTTCTTTAGTACTGCTCTTGGCTATGAAGAATACATTACTTTGAACATGTATTTAAGCATTTGTAATTATGACTTTGATTTGTAAGAGTCAAATCCAAAATGGAAATATGCCACTCTGACCATGCAGTCATCAACAGCCAACCATGGCAATTAGTGAAGTCAAACAAGAACAGTACTGCTCACCTGACCCAGGGAAACTTCAGAAATTTTTTTAAAGTGATGGTTATTTTAATCCACTGACTTTCAGGATCTCTTGTCACTATGTAATAAAACAACAGACATGAGAATTTTGAGATAGTGAAATTTCCTTTACTGACTGTACCATTTAACTAAGTTTCAATCTTTTAGTAGTTCCAGTGAGTAAACCACATGTATTGTTCTTCTGAGAGACCTCCCTGGCCCAATTTTTTTGTGAGAAGAGGTTGGGGAGAAAGGTTGGGGAAGAATGGAGAAGCAGAGAGAAACTGAATCACTGCTTCACTATTCATGGAAATCTACTCCTTGTGCTTGCATGTAATGTTAGGGATCTAACCCAGGGACTGGTGTGTGATAAGATAAAGCACACACTCTGTGCACCATTCTCCCAAATCCATGTTGAAAATTGAGAGAGCCAAATAGTTGCCCATTAACACCATTTTAAATGAAAAATACTAGAATTTACACATGTAGTGTTGGTTCCCATTAAAGAACATGAGGAATAAGTATGAGGCTGAGTTAAGGTTTAGTGGAATAAAGAAAATCACACTCTAGTGCTTCTGATTATGTTTTAATATGAGTTTAGAAAATCATTTCTCAAAATGGAGTGTTTAGTGTGTTTAGTGAGGTAACAGATTGATCCACCAGTATCACATGTGTCAGAATAATGGTCTGGTTCTCTCTAGAGACTTTCTTTGTATCTCTGATTAATAAATGTGTGTGTGTGTGTGTGTGTGTGTGTGTGTGTGTGTGTGCGCGTGTGTTGAAAACCAGTAACTTGGTATTCATTTGAATCATCTGAGGTCCACTTAGGTACAAGTTCTGATGGAGTCAGTCTAGATTTCTAAACCCATTCAAGATTCTGTAACTCTAACAAGTTGCCAGATAAGGCTTGTTGTACTGTTCAGTTAACCACACACATAGCTACTGAGTCTTAGGCCCTCACGTTCATTGGGGATGAGTTGCCTCCACCACTGTTATATTTTTTCTCCCTTCACTGCCTGTAATCTCAAAGGCACCCTAGTCATTCACCGAATTGTACTTAGGTCTCTGATATTCTGATAAAACTCAGTAAGACTTTTTTTTCCAATTCCCCCTCTTCTTGACATTTTTATTCTGTCATTATTTGACTACTTCTTTGCTACTGAAAAGTCCTGCTCCAGATGTTTCACTTATTGTCTTCTCTTGTCTCTAGTTACATGTTTCCTGAATTACATTTTACTTGTCTTTACTATTCTCTCCCATTTTCTCCTTATACACATAATAAATATCTTGCAAAAAACCATCCTCATGTGCATATTCTAAATCTATTTTTAGGATCATTAGCTAGCAATCCTTTGCCTTAACAGTAATAAACATTTATTTAACACCTCTTATCATGTCAGACTGTGGGCATGCAGATATAAATCCTCCCCTCTAGAAGCTCTATGAATTGGAAGCAAACTATAGACCATATCTGGAAGGGCAGGGGCCTCTAAATAATGCTATTATGATCATTCTGGGCTGTTTTTCTCTCTTCTCCACCACGGAAAATAAGGGGAGGGATAATGTAACTGACTCTATAACCAAGTGTCTCCATTGTAAGTAATGAGAAAAATAATATATATGTACATATAGGGTTTTTTTTAGTACTTGGACATTGTGCATATACAATTCCACTACTACCTGAATAACTTCCTCATTTAGATAAATAGAGGGAAAGAAAGAGGAAGAGACAACACAACACCAGAGCTTCCTCTAGTATCATGGTAATTCATTATGGCTCTGGGCCTCATGACCTGCCAAATGCCCCACCCATTGAGCTATCTCTCTGACCCCTCACAAAATACACTTTTTGTGTGTGAGTTTAAGATATTTTATTTCTTTCTTCTGTGTTATTCCTTGAATATATTTTGCATAGTAATCTCACTACCAAGTTTTAGCAAAAAGTGTATGTTTACTTTGATTTGGGGGACTATAAGTAATAAAAATAAAGCTTCTTAGCCTTTCATTTTGACCTATCTTTTCCAGTCAAGCAGCCCAAAAGTTTTTAGTATGTAAAGCCAGCTATAAATTGAATATTAAATTTTAGCTTCAATTATGGATAGAATAATCATCTACCTTTTAAACATTAGCCCTCATCTTTAAAAAGCACAATATTAATTTTTAAGTTCTTGATACATGATGAATCATGGTTTTTCCTTTTCCAGTAGAATTTGGCTGAAATTTCACTCTATACTTGTCACATTTATAGTCCCAAACTAGCAACACATGGTGCAGGAAAAGAGTTATAGGTAATTGGTGGCAGGATTTGTTTTAAATGATGTGAGAATTTCAGCTACTCATTCTTATTTCTCAAGTAGCTTTACTCTGCCTGCATTCTCACTATTTCAAACTAAAATGATAATAATAATTTTATAGTAGCACATAAATGCCAGTGATTTCAAAGAAGGTATAATAAAAACAAGTATCTGAAACTATTAATTTATAATATCTGTGCTTAACTATTTTTTTAACCAGTAAAATGCTATTTTATTTCTAACTGTTCTCTTTATTGTAGACATAATCTTTCAGGAGTCACTTTAAACAAATCTGAGTGTACAGAGTTGGTTTACAAAAAATGATCACTAGTTCTACCATTTCCCAAAAGCACTGGTAGTGAAATGACAAATTGCTGAGTGCTGAATCTTCAATTTGATATGGTTCAGCTTTTAAGCCCTTTGTGATTTCTCAACCATGATGGTTAGTGGTAAAGTAATTACTGGAGCCAGGCATAATTTAAAACTATATCATATTAAAGATGTTACGGTACTAGAGTTTAGAATTATTTCTCTGGTACAAGGTATAAGCACGCTTCCAAACAAATCTGCAATCAGACTTCCTTATACAAAACTGTTAAAAAAAAAAAAAAAGAAAAGAAAAAATGCAGAGAATATTTATTTGATTTAATAAGGGGTTCACTTTTGTTTTTTTATGCGTGAAAAATGTTTACCTGGGCTTTTTTGGTAATTATGCATAACTTTATCTGCAATTATCTTTATTTCCTATATATTTAGCTCACAATCAGATCTAATTCAATATTTCTTTTTCACATGGTAGTATTTTACTTTGAATTAGAATATATTGTTTGTAATAATTATATTTCATGTTTTAATGTTGTGGGAGCCTTTAGAAGAACTTCAAGGAATTGCACCTAATTGTTTATAACTTATTTTACCTCACTGAAAATGCAAATAAGGTAAAATATTAAGACTTAAAAATCTTGACAGTGGAGACACAAATGTATGATCTTAAACATTGCTTTTAAATTAATGTGTATGGCATATTCTTTTTTAAAAAAATCATTTTGTCTTCATTACTTTATTAGAGGAAATGAGGATTCACAAGGCAGATATCATAGCAAGTGCATTTTTTATCTCCTCATGATAGGAGTCTGTGCACCACACCCAGCACCAGCTGAAGTCTTCCTCCATTATCTATAGTCTATTTTAAACCTTATTCACTCTAGAGCTGGCAGATAACATCCTGGAAGAATTAACAGAAGCTGACAAAGAGTGAACCTTTTTGTTTTGTTTTATTGCCATCAGGGTTACTGTTGGGGCTCTATGCAAGCACTAAGAATCTACTGCATCTATCATCCATTTTTTTCTTCCCTATCTTGTTTTGTTGTTGTTGTTTGTTTTGTTTTGTTTGTTTTTTGACAAGACAGAGAGAAATTGAGAGAGGAAAGGAGATAAAGAGGGAGAAAGACATCTGCAGACCTGTTTCACCACTTGTGAGGTGTCCTTCCCAACAGGTAGGGAGTGGGAACTTGAACCAATGGTAGTCCACTTAAGCAGGAACTTGAACCAATGGTAGTCCACTTAAGCAGGAACTTGAACCTCATGGTAGTCCACTTAAGCAGGTGTGCCACTGCCTGGCCTCCTAAGGGTGAACTTTCTCACCAGAGTCAAGTCTCTTGAATGTGGTGTACAACTGAAAGATGAAGGTAAAATTCCACCTTATCCCTTCCTTTCCAAATGTAGACCCATGGTAACTAGGCGTAAGGGTGCACATTAGTTACTAGTTATCAGTTCTCTCTCTCTCTCTCTCTCTGGAACAGCTGTTGCTTTCTGTGCAGCCTGAAAAACTGGCTTAACACCATGGCTCCCTGATATGACCCTGAAAAGATAAAGGTCTCAAATGAAAAATTAGTAAATTTATCCCCAGTTGATAAATTGAGTTAGACAAAAGATTTTGCAGGAACTGTTTTTGCAAAACACAGTAAATATATTAAAACTCAACTTTCAAAGAAGAACAGTGAGCAGAAATAAACATACATACACCATTTGTTTCAGCTTGACTTTTGCTTTCTGTGTATCTGTATATTCTATATATTGGAAATAATTTCTAAAGAATTCTGTCATTGTCTCCACTTATAGGTTTTCTTTTGTGGATCATGCTTATTTTTAAAAAAGATTTATTTAATTATTAATGAAAAAGAGGGGAGGGTGAAAGAGAACCAGTGTGTAGCCTTGACATATGAATTGCCAAGCATTAATCTCAGGACCTCATGCTTAGAGAGCCCCCATGCTTTATTCATGACACCACCTCCTAGCCTCACCTATGGGTTTTCTATATAAATATAATATATTTAAGTGGTCCAGGAGGTGGTACAGTGGATAACAAATGCATTAGACTCTCAAGCATGAGGTCCTGAGTTCGATCCCAGGCAGCAGATGTACCAGAATGATGTCTGGCTCTTTCCTCCTACCTTTCTAGTAAATAAATAAAATTTTTAAAATAAAATATGTAATGTTTTTCTGTGTAAATAAGTATAATAGGGTATACTCTATATGGAAAATTATTTCTTTACCTAATATTTCTAAGGATTATTTTTTTTGTCTCCAGGGTTATTGCTGGGGCTCTGAGTCTGCAATATCAATCCACTGCTTCTGAAGACCATTCAGCCCCCCCCATTTTTGTTGGATAATACAGAGAGAAATTGGGGGTGGGACAGATAGGAGGGGAGAGATAAGGATAGACACCTGCAGACCAGTTTCACCTTTGTGAAGCGACCCCTGTCCCTGCAGGTGGAGAGCTGGGGGATCCAATCAGGATCCTTGCACTATGTGCGCTTAAGCCAGTGCTTAACCCAGGACTTCTTCTGTATCAATAAATAGTTATCTCTTACACATTTATAAAATATTGGATGGTAAAATGCACTGATAAGCTGCTCTTTTGATCATTCTGATTTTTCTTCATTTTAGTCATAGAAACTTTGGGGAAGTATGCACTGAAGGAGTTGGGGGCTTAGAAGAGGAAAATTATACTAGAGAATAGTGTCTTAAAGAAGCTCATCTCAAACCCAATATTAAATGAGAAAACTGCAAATACATGTTTGAATAAATTAAAATTGGGGTATTATTTAACATAAGCCAGGATTTAGCAAAATATCTGCCCTAAGAGTCAGTCTGTTTACTAGAATCAAACACAAAATACAAGAGTACATCATACTGTGGTTCATGGAGTTGATGACATTAAGAAAGAATTGTTCATGGAAACCATACCATTTGTGGCCCAGAGACCTGAAGGTAATTATTCCTCTGGGTAGTTCTGAGCACAGTCATATCCACCCACAAGCACTTCAATAAATTCTGAGGTGAGATGAACCGGTGTTGGCAGAGTGATCTAAACTTAAACTTGTTGGACTATGATTCAGGCAACTGACTCTTGACTTTTTCATCAGTCTTGTGACTGTACTGCAGTCAGCATGAGAGTCTGAGCTTCATAGGAAGCATCTGGAGCACAGCTTGTCCTCCGAGTTAGTGATGGTGCAGCAGCACTATATGCTCTAAGGTGGGCCGCACTGGGTCTGGCCATTATTCTCTCAAAAGTGTTGACAAGTTCCTTATGAGAGTCTTCCTCACATCCCCACAGAGGACAAACTACCTCTATTCAGAACTCAGGTTTTCTCAAGTTGCAATTGGAGGTTCAAGCACAGAAATTTATGATAA
The DNA here is from genome assembly GCF_950295315.1 of Erinaceus europaeus. Taxonomy (NCBI): domain Eukaryota; kingdom Metazoa; phylum Chordata; class Mammalia; order Eulipotyphla; family Erinaceidae; genus Erinaceus; species Erinaceus europaeus. Next base: position 52,854,028 of record NC_080171.1, read on the forward strand.
TTCCTCACAGTACTTTTATCTTTTCTAATGTAAATAGCCAGCCCCTTGGAGCCCTCTGAGATGAACAGGGTTGCATAATATATGCTGAGATAATTTGGAAGTGTTTAATTTGCTTACGGTTGTTAACTATTGAGTGGGTGTTGGGACCCTTTAAAGAAAAAGATTGGATGTATGGAAGATGAGCAATCTATTATACATAAGCCCCTCCAGGTAATCATAAGTGAATTGGGTCTTTTTTTAATCCACACCATTGTTAACTAATATAGTCAGTCCTGACACTGTGGTGAGCATTTCATTAATTTTGGGGGATCAGAAAAATGGCAGAAACTTTTGATACTTAGAGTCCCTTTTTCCATACCACATCCCGGTCAAAATCCTGGTATTTTAAAAAGTAGCTTGGTTATTTTTTCTGACCTAAGATTTCTTTCAGTATAATTATTATCAAAATCACCAGAAGATGCTATTGATAATATCCTTGTTAACCAGACTTTGCTAAGTCTCATATATTTTATTGTGTTTATTTAATCTAGCATTATAGTGTTAGAATTATTTCACTTCATTAGTACTAAACAAGATAGTGCAGAGTATAAGCTGGTCTTTTTTTTTTAGCAGAGATCCCAAATGTAGTTTCATTAGCTCTTTGCTCACTGATTTTACATGATTCCATATTCATTTATATGTGGATGGACAAAATGTTTTATGGGAGAACCTCTAACAGTATCTTTCAGTTTTTCATATGTTGGTGTTGATTAAGGAAGGCTTAATTGAGTTACTCTCACCAGACAGAAAGTCTGTATGCTAAAACTGGCCACTCAGAACATTCACCCTACCAGTTTGACTAGAAACTTTGACTTGAGGGTTCTCCTTTAGAGGATGTAGTCTCTTCAAGAAAGTAGTTTACACTCTAGCTCTAATTTTCTTTTCTTTTCTCTCTATCTCTTTCTTTTCTCTCTTTCTTTTTTTTTTTTTTTTTTGTGTATTGCCACAAGGGTTATTTCTTGGGATCAGCACCAGCACTATGGATCCATCACTCCCAGCAGCCATTTTTTCTTTCTAATTTTTATTAGATAGGACAGAGAGAAATTGAGAGAGAATGAAGAGATAGAGACACAGAGAGAAAGATAAATACCTGCACACCTGCTTCAGCATGGACCCCCTGCAGGTGGGGAGTGGGGACTTGAACACAGGTTCTTGTGCTTGGTATTATGTCCACTTAACTGGGTGTGCCACTGCCTGGCCCCCCAGCTTTAATTTTCTTTAGTAATAGAAATGTTTTGTAGAAATATTTTAATTCTCACTCAAACTACAAATATTAATGAGACTATACTCCGGATTCTAAAGAGGAAAGTCATTCTTAGATGACTTGAATGAAAAGATGTTTAGAAATTTCCTGCAACAAAACCATAGTAAAAAATAAAACACAAAAATTGAAATACAGACTTCTGTGGGTGGCCATTATGCTCACTGACACAGGTATAACTCACATGCTTGATACTTCACTCCTCTTCTAAAATCAATGTTTGGAGTACATGTCTGTCTTTAAAATCAAATGTATTTAGTTTTCTGAAGGAATGTGGCCCAGCAAAACAGACAGTGACTCGGCCAGGATGATTTTGATTCAAGTCCCAAGTTAAACAGTTCCTAGCTTACCATGAAGAAATTGCCTGAACTTTCCAAGATTCATTTTATTTATTTGTTAAAAAGTGTGATTTGTGATACTGGTTCCGCTACTTTGCAGTGTTGCTTGCAAAGCCCAAAGCTATGAGATAAGTGTGAAAACACTTCAATTGTACAATACTGTCAACATAGCATAGTGGGGAAGGTGGCACTCATAGTCTAGCTCTGCTGTACTGAAAAAGAAACTATGGGGTAGGTTAGTTTGTGATTCATACATAAGCACACAGATAGTGCATTCTCACTAGTGTCACTTCACTTAACCCTTCACCTTTGACTTAACCTGATATGTCCTATAAAAAACACTACTTGTTCCACTTGATACTGCTGACAACATGCCAAGTATGAGCTCTACCAGGTAAGTCATTTACTAGCCCTGAAAGGATATTCTAAATTTCTATGAGATAAAATAAACTCTGAAGTTATCTATCATAGTAGCAAAAATGGACTTCTTCTCTTTTTTACTGGTACCTGGGTCTTTCCATTTTCAACAGAAAAACACTTTCAGTATCTTTTTTTTGTTTGTTTTTCCAGTTACAAAACAAAATACCACATTAATGTCTGTGAGGCTATGGTTATACCCAGGGTGTTTCTCTTGCCAGTGAAGGCATGAAGGTAATATCTTACCTTTATCTGTATTTACTTCTTCAATTCAGAACAATATTTACTGTGCACTTGTTATTTTGTAGACATGACGTTATATACAAGTCACTCACATAGTAGTCCTTAGAGGGTGTCTAATCCACAAAGAGGTTTTTTTCTTTCAATATTTTACTCAGTTTGTTGAATGAATTGGTAAATGAATGAACTAAACTCACAAAAATCTATGAGTTTGTGGTATACATACATGATATTACTATCACTAAAGATTACATACACATGCAGTATGCTTATAATGCAGACATTAAAAAGTTGTGTTGCAGAAGTCCGGCGGTAGCGCAGCAGATTAAGCAAATGTGGCACAAAGCCCAAGGACCCGTCCGCTTCGAGCCCGGCTCCCCACCTGCAGGGGAGTCGCTTCACAGGTGGTGAAGCAGGTCTGCAGGTGTCTCTCTTTCTCTCCCCCTCTCTGTCTTCCCCTCCTTTCTCCATTTCTCTCTGTCCTATCCAACAACAACGACATCAGTAATAACTACAACCAGGGCAACAAAAGGGAAAAATAAATATATATTAAAAAAATTTTTTTAAGTTGTGTTGCTTTTACATTCCACTTAGTTGTTGATGTTTTACTTCCTTCAGGAAAGGTCATGGTGAAAATTTTAGCCCTATGTAAGGGATGACTGTGCCATGGAAGCAGAGTCACATAGAATTGATTTCTTTAGCTTTAAAAGTATAACTAGGAAATAAATCAATTAATTAAAAATAAGAGGAAGTAGAAACAATTGACAGGACCATTGAAAAATAACTGTTAACTGGCATGACAGTATTGTAAATCCTCAAGCGCCTCTGATGTCTGTATGCCTGGAACTAAGATCTATGACTCCTATAGCAGAATCTATCCATAATACTATTTTCTTTAGGTTCGAGCCTCAGTAAGCTCCTTTTTCCTTCTCATATGTTGTTTTGGAATGGATTTCATAGTCCAGACATTAGAAATGTAAGGCCAGATCAAAAGAGATGGAAATAAAAATGAAGGAGTTTACTTAGTGAGAGATGGAGACTGAGCGAGAAGGAGACAGGAATTCTGTCATAAACTATTTTGCTTTAAACCTTTCGTAGAAAGTTCATTTTAAATTCTCAGGCTACACAGACAACTAAAATAATGGTCCTAGACTTAGGTCAAAGAAAGCGGACTAGAAATTCAAGAGTAATTTAAATATTCATTCTTTACCTCCCAATTACATTAATCACAAAATCACACCAACACAGAAAATAGCTATCATATCTCCATTTTAGACAGCACGAGACAGTTATGAGAACAGCAGGTCTAAAGAAGAAAAAGAAAGCATTCTTTGCATTAGACTATTAAATGGAACACTTAATCAGCTTCTTTGCCAAGGGAGAACTTCCTAATATATTGTTATAAATAGGGCAGTGGGAAAAATGTCTGCAGACTGAAAGGATGTAAACTTCTTTTTGTCTGCTAGTTTCAGTCATTTCATGAGGTTCTGGGAAATCAGAGCTTGTCATAGTAACTCACAGAAACTTTGGAAGCCTTGACTTCAAATGATTCTGTTTGTCATTCAGTCTAAGGTTTGGTAAATAGCATATTTTCCTGGGCAGATCTATCAGAGTTTCCTCTTGCCTCCCCTCCATCTCACTCCGGTTTTATCCTTAAGCTGTTTCCAGGTGTGTGCATATTATTTCAGCTTTTCCATATTAAGTCATGGAAAAGCAGCAGTAAGATTTGTAAACTGCATTTCTAAACAGTACTCACAGTAAGTAACCTTACTGTATTTTCTTAGGATTTAAAAAATGAGGTGTATTTTCAACTTGTGGTGCTGTAAACCCTGCTTTTTCTACTAGAGATGAAGAGTGAAAAATGTGAGCTTTGGTTGTTTCTAGGCCAGATCATGCCCTGAAGTACATAGCATTCAAGATAGAGTCAAACTTCCATGCTCTATTCAGTAATCTCATCCATTAAGGAAGGAGATCATTTAGAAGCTCCAATGCAGTGGGATTTTCATTTTTTCCTTTTCTTTTTCTTTTCTTTTCTTTTCCTTCTTTCTTTTTCTTTTTTTTTCCAAAGGAAGACTTATAATTTGTACCTTAGTTGTATAGTAGAAACTGACTCATTTTCTGGAAGGATATTTATTTGGAAAAATTAAATGAAGGGATGGTTGGAGAGTCAATACAGTATCAATATTTTGAGATTCTTATATAACTCTAAGCCAAGGTGTATCCTAAAGTGGATTTATACAAATGCTTGACTTTCTACTGAAAGTAAGCAGGCTCTAGATGTGTATCTGGACCTGAATAATGGTAGAAAGCATAGTTGAATTAGTTTTGATTCAACCTTATGTAAGTGGTACTTATGTTAATTTCTTACAATTTGTAATACAGATGGCTCTTTGGGATGTTAGAAGTTAAACTAAAATTTACAAATGTGTCATGTCTTTATGGAGGTGATATGTACTTGAAAGAGGAAAAGCAAGATCCCAGCTTGCTGTCTTCTGCTCTCCAGACGTTCCTGAAGTGACTGTCTTTAATACTGTTCGTTCTCTGAAAGGAAACCTTTGATGCTAGTCAACATTTTATTTAGACCACTGAGACTGAGAATCCTTAAATCGGAATCTCCCATCTAAAGAGGTCTTTCAATGGGCATCTGCTGTAACACATCAAGTGGGCAGGGTAAGACTGAGCCCCATCCTAAATATATTACTATAAAGTTTCATGAAACATTTGACCTGGTTCACCCTATTTCCAATTTTGCACAGTTTCAAAAAAGGGAATCAGTATTCAAACAATGAGGAGGTAATTGAGTCTTATAATGCTAATATAAGTAACCTGACTAATCCAACACAAAATCAGATTCTGGCTCTAGGTGATGAGATTTGCTGTTCCTCCTTAAAACCCTCGAAGAGTACCCTGGAGCCCCATTTCTCCAGAGCCCTGCCCCACTAGGGAAAGATAGAAACAGGCTGGGAGTATAGACTTGACCTGCTAGCACCCATGGTCAATGGAGAAACAATTACAGAAGCCAGACCTTCCACCTTCTGCACCAGATAATGATCCTTGGTCCATGCTCCCAGACAGATCAAGAATAAGAAAGCTTCCAATGGAGGGGATGGGAATACAGAACTCTGGTGGTGGGAACTGTGTGCAGTTGTAGCCCTCTCATCCTACAGATTTGTCAATCATTATTAAATCAATAATTAAAAAAGAAAAAAAAAACCTAGATGAGAAAGTTTGCTGTTACTCCTTAAAACATAAGTTTTTGTCACATTTTTTAAGTTTTATATTCAATACAAAAATAGTTCAGACTTCAAAAATGTGTGCAAGCTGTATGAAACTATTCCTTTTTTTTTTTTTTTTTTTTTGCCTTTTTTGGCTTTTTGTGCCTCCAGGGTTATCGCTGAAGCTCGGTGCCTGCACTACAAATCTGCTTCACCTGGAAGCCATTTTTTCTCTTTTGTTGTCCTTGTTGTTATTATTGCTGTTGTTGTTGTTGGATAGGACAGAGAGAAATAGAGAAAGGAGGGGAAGAAAAGAGAGGGGGAGAGAAAGAGACACCTGCAGACCTGCTTCACTGCTTGTGAAGAGACCCCCCCCCAGGCAGGTGGGAAGCGGGGGGTGGGGTGGGGGGTGTTGGGGGGAGCCTCCAATCAAGATCCTTATGCGAGTCCTTGCGTTTTGCGCCATATGCGCTTAACCCACTGTGCTACCGCCTGCCCCCTCCCCCCATTTTTACTTTATATTGAGCTATTGCTTATATTTTCTAATCTCTAGAGATTTTTTTTTTTTCCGTACACTTCATTCACTATACTTCCTGGATCTTTTATTTTTTCAATCCCTATGCATAAATTTTATGTTATCACTAAGATTAGGTTTGTTTAGTTTTCTTGACTATCTACCCCACCTCCCGATTCTTCTACTAGTATCCACAGTAGTTATCCTGAATGACTTTCCAGTGGTCTATGAACTTATAAAGTCTGACTTGGGAGTCTTGCTTCCTTTCCAACATGATATTATCGTCCTAAAAGGAAATCCTGCCTTTTGGCATTACATATCCTAGAAGGAGAGTGGGGCAAGCTTTCTGCACTTTATATTTCTTGAATCAATGATGCCTTGATAAAAGAAGCACTGTTATTTTATATGGATCTCCAAAAGAAAAAAAAAAAAAGAAACTCAAGAAGTCCAATAGTATAGTCAATAATTTAAGAGAATTCAATAATATGAGAGTTTAGTATATACAAGGGCTACACCCTTGCTATATGAGTAATGGAAATGGAACTATTAATCCCCCCAATAAAATATTTTCAAGTGTGTGTGGGGGGGGCAGGCAACTGTGCACCAGGTTAAGCGCACTGGCCTGGGTTTCAGTCCTGCTCCCCACCTGCAGGGGGTCTGCTTCATAAGGGCTGAAGCAGGTCTGCAGGTGTCTGTCTTTCTCTCCCTCCTTCTATCTTCCTGTCTTCTTTCAGTTTCTCTCTGTTCTATCTAATAAAATAAATAAATAAATAAACGGGGGAAAAAAAGCTTCGAATTCATGGGCTTGGCTCCAAACCTCAACAAATAACTCTGGTGACAAAATGATAACTTAGGTTTCCACTCATGTAGTAGAGAAAGAAAACCACTGAATGTGTGCTAGGTGGGGGTGGGGGTGGGGGTGGGGGAGGATCATCAGGTAGAAAAGGACAACCAAAAAATGCATTTCTCAACATCCATTTCACACTGGATAGAGGAAGGTAAAATAATCCTTCTGATTATTAGAACCAAAACCTGGTATAAACAGAAGCTTGCCACCTGAATTTCCACATATGACTATAAGACAATATTGGATTACAAGACATTTTCATTTTCAGAAAAGCCAAGATATTTTTGAAAAAGAAAATGCCTGAGAGTCAAGTAAAGGAATTAATTTATGTTGTTTGGAGTCTAAAAATGTTTATAATTTTGTCTACAGTTTCTTAATTTCCTAATGGGTTTGGATAAGCATCTATACCTCATTGTTTTACTCCAAACTGAATTTCCAGATGCCTTAAGATCATTTATCCCTGGGTAAACCTCTCTGGGTTCAAATTGATGTTTTCTCCCAATACCCATAAAAAAGGGATATTACTTAGACTAATGAACATAATGAAGTGTGTACATTATAAAGAGCCCTGGAGCAATACAGTATTGTTTTTGCCTTAGGCAATGTGCATCACCATGCAATTGTCTGATGTAAGATGACACTGAGAATATATTCAGGCTAACAGCTGGCTTTATGGTATTGCTTTTCAACACTCTCCGTGAGAACCACAATGGACTATCATCTTACTAAATTTCTGAAATAAAGTGGGATCAGACTTCACATTGCATTGAATGGTTGACTCTCAAGAAATACCCTAGTTCTTTAAACAATATTATGTAGTTGTTACTTTGCTACTGACCAGCCTGTCCTCCCAAGGGGTCAGAAGAAAAAGTAATGTTGTCATTGTGATAAAATAGAAGTATGAGATCATATTGAGTTGAAATAACTTAATGTATTCCTATTTACACTAAGGATGACTTGGAGACTTTTGTATTCATCAGATTTAGTTTTGTGCCAAATTTCCTCTACTTTGATGCATGCCAGGTTCTTCCGTTCTAGAATATTAGCTTAATAATCCATGTTAACTAAATTTGGAAATCCTACAACTTCTTGTCTTTTCTTTAAAAGTCTAATACACAGTTTATTACTAAATGCTGCAAAATTCCTGTAGAAAAGGAACCTAGTTAACTTTTCACAGTCATCTTAATCTTGAAATTTTGTCCTTCATATTATTGTGGTGTGATTTGCATATAGCTGACAAATTGGACGTATTAGCCTACAGACTGATGTCAGGTTGGCATCAGGACAAAACTTAAGAGTGGGCCAGGTGGAAGAGAGTTTCTCTGTTGCTGCACATTGTTCCTGCTCTCTATTCCTGGACTCTGCTCTCCTGGCCAGGCTTTCTAAGTTGCTTGAGGACTGCCTTGCTGCTCTTTCAGTGGAGAGACTGAATATGTGGAGTTGAACCTTTGATACCTACTGATGGACTCATGACCTCAATCTAGTTTTACTTATGCCAATAATTGCCTGTCTTGCTGTACCTAAAATATACTGTCCCATACTGTTGTACTGCTGTAATAAACCTTTGATTATCAGAAACCGTGCCAAGCCACACTCTGCAAACTCCTTTATTTCATTTTAACTCTGCTAGTAACGATTAGAGTCATAGATACTATGTTGAGACATTATGGACTGTTTGAGTGGAAAGTCACTGAAAAGTTTTAAGTAAAGGTGTCCTCTCTTCTGAGTTGCAAGAAGAAAGAAATCAAATCCTGCCCAATTATATTTGAACTAATGTGAAAGTTGTGTGTGTTATTATGGAATACTACTCAGCTGTATAAAACAAACAAACAAAAGATAGAATCTTATCTTTTACTACAACATGAATGAAACTAGAAGGGATCAACTAAGTGAAATAAGCCAGGAAGGGAAAGACAAAGACTGAAGGACCTCATTGCTCTTGTGGATGTATGGTTCCTGTGGAGTCAGGGGAGACTAAAGGAGCATAATGCCCTGCAGTGGATGGAAAGAACATTTTGGTTGTAAGCAAGGTGGGCCAATACATATTTTGAGTTGTAAAGTGTACCACTCGGACAATACACCATCTTTTAAAAATATATCCTCCAGGATTGGCGGTAGTACAGCGGGTTAAGCGCACATGGCACAAAGCACAAGGACTGCATAAGGATCCTCACCTGCAGGGGGTCGCTTCACAAGCGGTGAAACAGGTCCGCAGGTGTGTATCTTTCTCTTCCCTCTCTGTCTTCCCCTCCTCCATTTCTCTCTGTCCTATCCAACAACAATGACATCAATAACAACAATGATAACTACAACAATTTAAAAAAGGGGGCAACAAAAGGGAAAACAGTAGCCTCCAGGAACAGTGAATTCTTGGTGTAGGCACTGAGCCCCAGCAATAACCCTGGAGGGAATAATAATAATAATAAATATATCCTCACTACAGACCAGTACAGAAAAGAAACAAGATATATTTTTGTTTTATTTATTTTGTTTTAATGAGAGAGTGACAGAAAGAAAGGGAGAGAGAGAGATACCAGAACACTTCTCAGCTCTGGCTTATGTGGTGCAGGGATTGAACCTAGGACCTGGAGCCTCAGGCATGAGGGTCTAAAATTATGACTAAAAATTAATAGGAGCATACATAAACACCATTCCCACCACCAAAAGATTGTGTCCCATCCCACTCCCCCACCTCACCCCCCCAGCTCACCCCCACCCCATGAAGCCAAACATCCACCATCACCCTCAACCCAGGGTTTTTACTTTGGTGCCCTACTCCAAATTCAGTCAAATCCTGCTTTGAGTTTCCCACTCCTTTTATTGTTCTTTCATTCAACATATATTTCATGAATATCTGTTATATTCCAAGCACTGTGTGAGATATTAAGGAGTGAAACTAAAATAATAAAGTACATAATAAAATGTTAAATAAAAAAAATGATGGATATCTCCAGAATTGGAATCTTGGGAAGCATACTAGAGAGGAGTCATCATAGGAAAACAAAATTCAACACAAATTCACTACTAGAAGGGATTTATGTGCTAGTGAGCTGTTTCTTTCTGGAGCTATAGGAAAGGGTGTAGTGTTTCTAGTCTCCTGAATTTATGGATAGTGTCATATCTGTTTGATGCCAAGAGTCAGAAACATTTGTAGAGTAAGAACTTAAGAAAACAAAACAACCTTTATTTTCAGGGGGAAAAAAATTCTGAAGAATCACTAAATGTTCTGAATTCACCTGTTGTAGCAAACATTTTGTTTTCTGCCCTTCAGCATCTGACCTTGACTTCAAGACAACTTCTGTGTTTTCTTTTCTGTGTTTGTTTAGTGGGAAACTCGATCATCTCCAATCCCAGAGGCTCCTATAAGACTAGAAATGGAACATAATAGTGATAATATAGGAAGATCAAGCAAGCAATAGTAGGGGCACTTTTCTAAACCTCTAGAAAATTAATTATTTTGTTTACTTGTTGTCTGTATTATCAAGATTGGACACTGGAATTTGCATATACCAGGATGATACTCTAGTTCTCTCTTATGTACAGTTAAATATATTTTTTAAAACACTGCATGAGTTATGAATGGGAGAATTTCTTCAGAAATCTGTTCTTGTACATTCTAAAACTTGTTTTGGGTGCTTATCCAATTGCTTCTGGGATTCAGTGCCCCTCATATACACTAAAACCCAATATAACATCTGACCTGCACTCTATATCATGACATTGGGAGAGTGCCTGTAGTGGGTAATCAGAATAATATTGGAAGGTAAATTCATGTATAATCGTATATAGACATTTATGTTCACATGGATACCATGGGCAGCTAGCAATATAACTACAAATAACATTAGTATACCTCACTAAGTATAAACTAAACACATTCTAATTTCAACTTTCCTTTAGATCTAAAATGCTCTTAATCCTGCCTGTGAATCTTAAGCAGAGAGAAAATATAATGAAGAGGAAATTGAAGTGGAAAAAGACAGAAGGCTTAACCAATTGTGGGTTGAATACTTTATTTCTGTAATTATTTTTTTGGTAAAATTTATATGAACACATTGCTGGGTTCCCTCCCAGGATCTTGGAAGTGATTCATGAAGTTGTGGAGTTTGAAGTTTAAATTTCATTCTCTGAAATTCATTTTTCTCATTTTTAGACTGGAACACACACACACACACACACACACACACACACACACACACACACTCCCACTTATATTTTAGTTGATTCCTTGGAGCCTACTTCTACCTTCCTTAATTTATTGCAGCCTTTCAGCATTCTCTCTCACTGCTTGCCTGTTCTTCCAAAAGTGGTTGTTTTTGTTGTACTGGTGTTTGTTAACAGTGACTTTAATTTTTTCAATATATTTATGGAGGCAGTCCAGGTAATCTCAATAACACATTGCCAGTTTTCCAAAGGCTGCATCCTTGGTATAGATTCTGGGAATAAATATTTCAAGGGGAGGAGAATGAGAAGCCTTCATTTCTCTGGGACTAGTTGACATGTCAATTCAGCTATCATGTCTTTTGTTTGTTTGTTTGTTTGTATGAGAAAATCTTTACTTCCCCTTTTAACTTTTTAAAAATATTTTATCTTAATGAAAGAGAGGGGACTGGGTGGTGGTGTACCTGGTTGAATGCATATGTTACAACGCGTAAGGACCCAGGTTCAAGCCTTGATCTCCACCTGCAGGGGGAAAGCTTTAAAGTGCTGAAGCAGTGCTGCTAGTGTCTCTCTCTCTATCTATCTCCCCCTCCCCTCTCGATTTCTGGCTGTCTCTATCCAATAAATAAAAAATGATAATTAAAAAAAAAACTTAATGAAATGAGAGAGACACAGAGAAAGATCAGAGCACTCTTCAGCTGTAGCTTGTGGTACAGGGAAATAAAGCTGAAACTTCAGAGCTTCTGGGATGAAAATTTTTTTTTTTTTTTTTTTTAGCAGTGCCGCTCAGGTCTAGTTTATGGTGATGAGAGGTGGGGGGGAGTCGGGTGGGGGTGGGGTTGGGGGTGTGGGAAGGTGAGGTTAAACTTGAACCCCTGACTTTGGAGCCTCAGTCAAGAGTCTCTTTGCATAGCCATTATGTTATCTACCTCACCCCTTCACACCCTGCGTGAAGTCTTTTACATAACCATTATCTCCCCAGCCCTCTCCTTTATGATTGAAAAATAGCTTTTTCTTTTAACATTTTAAATATTTCACTTAACTATTATTTTATTTGCATGGTCTGAGGAGAGTACTGATGTGATTCTTATCTTAGTTTTTGTACATATAATATACGTTTTTCCTTCTAAACTTCCTTTATTTTTATTTATTTTTAAAAAATATTTATTTTATTTATTTATTCCCTTTGTTGCCCTTGTTATTTTATTGTTGTAGTTATTATTGTTGTTGTCATTGTTGGATAGGACAGAGAGAAATGGAGAGAGGAGGGGAAGACAGAGAGGAGGAGAGAAAGATAGACACCTGCAGACCTGCTTGACTGCCTGTGAAGCAACTCCCCTGCAGGTGGGGAGCCGGGGCTCGAACCGGATTCTTATGCCGGTGTTGTGCTTTGCGCCACCTGCGCTTAACCCACTGCGCTACAGCCGGACTCCCTTTTCCTTTATTTTTGACTCTGCAACTAAGAGCAAGAGCAATTTGTTATATAAGCATGAGCGCTCTAGGTATAGTTTTGCTGCTTTTTCTTATTATTTTTTATTGATTTAATAATGATTGACAAGATTGTAGGATAAGAGGGCTACAACTCCATGCAGTTCCCACCACCAGAGTTCCATATCCCATCCCCTCCACTGGAAGCTTCCCTATTTTTTATCCCTCTGGGAGTATGAACCCAGGACCATTATGTGGTACAGAAGGTGGGAGATCTGGATTCTGTAATTGCTTCTTGGCTGGACCTGTTTTTGTTTTGTTTTTTTTTTACGTTTTATTAGAGAAACAATAGTTGACATGTAGTTGTTGAATCTGAAGTACAATTTCTCATCTCCCCATGATAGGTGTCTGCGCAACACTACAACCAGCCACCCAAGTTTTGCTCCACCATAGTGCATAGTGTACCTGGTAGCCTCATCTGCCTTCCCATCTCCCTTCCACAAAGCCCTTTGCTCCAATACAACACACCTAGTCCAGGTTTCACCATGTGTTTTCCCTTTCTTGATTCTGAGTTTCCATCTATGAGCTAGGTCATCTGGTATTTGTTCTTTTCTTTTGATTACATACCATTATTCCTTCAAGCTCGATGCAAGATGAGACCAAGGAGATGATCATTTCTTTTTGGTTTTTTTCCTTTTCTTTTCCTCTTTCTTTCTTTCTTTCTTTCTTTCTTTCTTTCTTTCTTTCTTTCTTTTTTCTTTCTTCTCTCTTTCTTTCTTTCTTCCTTTCTTTTTTATTTTACTGCTGAGTAGTGTTTCATTGTGTGTATATACCACATCTTTCTTGATCACTTGTCTGTTGTTGGGTATTTAGTTTATTTTCAAGTTCGCCCCACTACAAATTGTGCAGTCGTGAGAATAGGTGTACACAGAGCTCTTTGAGTAGATATCTAGTGTTCTTTCTTTGGGTAGATTCCTAGGAGAGGGATTGCCAGATGATAGGGTAAGAATTTTTCCTTTATTTTTTGAATTTGTGAAAATATGAGAATTTATATTTATTTATTTATTATTTATTTATTTATTTTACCTAAACATGACAGGCCTCCGTATAATTTTATTTCTATTTTTTGAAATAGAGCCTGCCTAATATTCTCTAAACTTTTTGGACCAATGGTTTAATTTCTGATATTAATCTGAGCACATTCTCAGTCATTAATCCTTCAAATATCCCCTACCTTTATTTATGGCATTCTGATTGCTACATTTGTTACATCTTTTTTTCCTGTAGTTAATAGATATTCTAGAGTAGACAAAACCAGCTCACTTAGCTAGTGTCTTGCTTTACTATGTGTGCAACCCAGTTTCAAGGATGGCCTCCTCCAAGATATTGAAGGCCATTATGGTGCTGTAGGCCCTACCCCCCCTTCCATCTTTTTCTTAAAAATCTGGCCAAGTGGTAGAGCCCAAGAGATGACATAAATAAACTTGTCTCTGTTTAATTTTTCTTTTTAAAAAATCTTGGCAAATTCTACTGAAATTTCTCCAAACTCAAAGATTCTGTTACCAGCCATGTTCAATCTATTAATGCACTTATCCAGAACATTCTTCATTTCTGACTTAGTGTTTGCTCTTCTAAATTTATTTTTATGCTTTCATAGCATTATCATCTCTCTGCTTATATTGCCCATCTTACTTGTATTATTTTTTTATTTTTAAGTTTCTTTTTTTTTAAAAAATCTTTTTTATTTTATTTATTTATTGGATAGAGTCAGAGAAAAATAGAGAGGAGAGGAGGAGATAGAGATGAAAAAAGACAAAGAGACACCTGCAGTCCTGCTTCTCCACTCGTGAAGCTTTGCACCTGCAGGTGGGAGGATCAGAGTCTTGAACGTGGGTCCTTGTGCACTATAATGTGTGCACTTAACCATGTATACCACAGCCTGGCCCCCCATAATGTTTACTTTTCTATTGGATGTCTTGGCATATTAATCATGATCTCAGTATTTAATTATTCATGTTATTACTGTTCTGATCATGATGTTTATTCTGCTTTTTTCAAGTATGTTTTTACAGTTTTATTATTGTTATTTTCTTTCTTTTTTGATCATTTTATGTGTGGGTTAATGATTTATGGTACAGTTGTTGACACATGGGTACAATTTCTCATCTCCCCATGATAGGTGTCTGCAAAACATTCCCAACTGCAGCTTGGGTTTTCTTCCACCATCATAACACTATCTCCATTACCTACCTCCCTCTTCTTCCCCAGAGTCCTTTGGTTTGGTGCCATACACTACACCTAGTTATGTAATAGTGATCTACAAAATTATAAGATGTCCTAGGTATAGTTTCATACCCATTCATGGTGTAAGTCACTGCACATACCATCAAAGTCCTGTGTCCACCTCTCCAACCACCATAGTGCTCAAAAAGTCTAGGAGATAGTTTGGTCCTTTTCCACTATCATAATCAGGAAGCCAAACAGTCTCAAACTATCAGAGAACTGGAAGTGAGAGTGTTTACATTCACCCATCACAGGGAGATGAGAAATTGTTCCCATGTGTCACAACTGGGCCATTAACCCTCTAATAAAATAATCTGATGTGGCATGTGTGGGGTGTGTGTGTGTGTGTGTGTGTGTGTGTGTGTGTGTGTGTGTGTGTGTGTGTTGGAGGTGTGTGTCTATCTCAAAAGCACACACATGTCTGTGGCAGCAAGAAAACAGAGAGAGAGAATTTGCTTGTTGTTTTTGCAAGTTTATTTTGCTTTAGTTATTTATATTCTAAACATGCAGAAAATCCTTCAGTAGCTGTTTATCACTATTTTACTTAATTTACTTACTTAGCATAACCACCTCTAACTCAACCCATTTTGTCCTTAAAAGTACAATATTATCTTATATATTATGGTACATATATAGCATACATTACATATATACATATATACTCTGTAAATTCCTTAGCCAGTCACCTATTCTTGGAGATTTCGGTCATCTTTATATTTTGACTATTATGAATAGTCAAATATAGGGGTTACTATAGCCTTCTGAATTAGTGTTTGCATGTCCTTTGGATATATGGTATTGCTGGGTTATAACATACTCCCTTTCATTTATGGATTCTTCAACTCCAGTTGAATTTTTTGCCTTTTAGTTTGCCTTGTAAGTTTTTGTTGAAAATTAACATGAGGCCCTAGGTAAAAGAGAGTATTCTAAATAGACCTTTAGTAATATGCTAGTCAGATGTACGAGCAAAGGAAGCATTCTGGTGTCCTGCTATTATCTTTCTGCTCTTTACTAAATTTGTGCCTTTGGGCTGTGATTTTCACAGAAGCTCCTATCCTCACCTCTTTTCTGGGACAGGGTTACTCTGGTGACCTGGTGTAGAGTATTTCCATTTATCCAAGTGAGTCCTACTCTGATAAAACGCTAATATGGTGAACTTTGTTTAAATAGTTTCTCCTTGGGGTAAACCTTGTTAATAAAAGCATGCTTTGTATATTTCGTTGCCTTCTGCCCTGTAGAAACACTAGGAGATTTTTATCTCTGTAACCCACTGTGAGAACCTGGCTCAAGCTCTAGATATTAAAGTCACACCTAGGAGGAAATCCTTTTGCCATTTTTTGACTCTCAGAGTTACTGACACAGAGCATCTAGCACTTCTTCAGTTGCAGTTGAGGTTTTTCCTCTACTGGCATTGGCCCCCATGGAAGATTTTATTCATGGATCTCTTCTCCAATGTGTTATTATTCACTGTATGCATGTTTCTCAGAAATTTCGCAGCAGTTGTTTCCCTATGACTGCACTTTTCTCTAAGTTTCAGTTTGTCCAGTTTTTGGTCTTTTAGGATTTGGTAGCAACTTCCAAATCCCTTACTTTGAACTAGTTCATTAGGAATGATCCTACTTGATTTATGGCTCAGTAGTTTCTAACAAAGAAAGATAACACTGAGACCATATTAAGTGCCTGAGCGATGAGTAAATAATGAATCCATAACTATAACATTTTATTAAAGATTTACTTGAGGGAGGGAAGGAGAGAGACAGAGAGACACACAGAGAGAGATAGATGGAAAGGAGAGGAGGGGAGGAAAGGGGAGGGGAGGAGGAGTGGAAGGAGAGGAGTCACCACATCATTTGACACATTCAATACTGGGGTCAAATTACTGGCATTCTTACTGCACCACCTCCTGGACATGCAAACTTTGTATTTTAAAGACACTGGATATTAAACTTACATATCTGTAATAGGCACAATCTCTCTTGTGACATTGTCTTCTTCACCTCAGGTTTCTGTTCTCTAAACAATTTGAGTGGATCTTGACTTCTTTTTTACCTGAATTATAAGAATATTTCTTTTTCTTTTTTATTTACTTTCCCTTTTGTTGCCCTTGTTTTTATTGTTGTAGTTATTATTGTTGTCATTGTTAGATAGGACAGAGAGAAATGAAGAGAGGAGGGGAAGACAAAGGGGGGAGAGAAAGATAGACACCTGCAGACCTGCTTCACCACCTGTGAAGTGGGGAGCCAGGGACTCCAACCGGGATCCTTATGGCGGTCCTTGCGTTTTGCGCCATGTGCACTTTAACCCGCTGCACTACCGCCCAACTCCCATAAGAATATTTCTTAAAATGGTAGCCATAAACATTTTAAATTTGTATTTTATTGTAAATTTTACATGTACTAGTAACAAATAGTTTTCCTTTATGGGGAGAAGCAATTGCAGTAAATGAACTTCTTGTATAAGAATAAATTTCCTAGGAATTTCTGTAATATAGCTGCACATGGACAATAGGAAAACAGTAGGCTTATATTTTTCTGACTCACTATTTAAGGACACGCAATAAAAGAATTATATATAATTTTCGTAAGAGAACATTTATTTGATTTATTTTTTCTCACTAGAACTTCTTTTAGGGAGTTGTTCTTTCAGCTCCAGTCTAGCTTCTCTTAGTCTAAATAAATTCATGGTATTTTATTTAAGATGAATTCATGTCTCTTTATAAATTCTATCATTTTATGGAAATATTTTTATCCTAAAAAATATTTTTATCCTTTTGCCTCACCCATCAATTTATTTTTAATTCAAACCATAAAATCAACTCTTGAATATGTCAAAGCCCTTTTCCTTCTATTCTACCAAACAATGAAGTTTGGTAGAATATGTTAGTGACCATTTGTGAAGGACTTTATATTGGATCTATGAAGCCTCATTCTGCTGGAGCTCACAGAATGCAGATAATGTGTTCCTAGTTGCTTTGAACCCACAGGAACACAGGTCTCCATCACAGGGAGGATTGGGGCAGGGTTTGTTCACCAGATCATGTCAGCCTCTGAGAAGATACCCTGTTAATCTTCATTTCTTTCAGAATGGCCACATAATGGATTCACCAAAGCTTTCCTTTTCAGCTGCATTTCTCCAACCCACCTAAGTATTTTTCAACAAATAGACTGAGTATCTTAATCAATCTTTCTCTTCTCTCATCACTTCTCCTGGCAGAACCCTGGCATTGTGCCCAGTGGAGAGGAAAAGAGTAAATTTCCACTTAAACTCATCAGAGGGATTTCCATTAGATTTCTAGGTGCTACCACTGAGAGTTGCAAAGTCTCCCATTACAGAAGCTGAATAGAGGAACTCTTTTCAGCATTTCTGCCTCCCTGAATGAAAAACCATCGTTCACCTCTTTATTCTATATCCCTCCTTTCCCACATTCTCCCTTTGCTCCACATACCATAATCCTCATCTTGTTTGGTGTCTCTCTCCCTCCCCCCAGAAAACCTGCATGTTGGCTCCCAGGCTTAGCCTGCCATCAAGTCTAGTCAGCATCTTGGCTGACTACTTTCTTGGATTCTACTTCTTCCTTATTTTCGAAACTCTTCTGTACCTGAACTAACTCTAGTTCTTGTCTCCTTCAAGCTTCATGACACAAGGTTTGCAACTCAACCAGCAAACTACATCTCTCTCTTTTTTTAATGCAACACTATGTGAGTCCCAATGTTACTCAGTAGCATAAGAGAAAGAAAAAAAACTATGAAGGTAGAGAAGCACATCATCAGTTGCAACAAACACTTTCTGTTCTCTGCCCTTCAGCATCTGTTCCTCACCCTCAACACAACTTCTGTGTTTTCTGTTTGCTTAGGGAGAGACTCAATCATCTCCATTCCCAGAGGCTCATGCAGGAATGGAAATGGAACATAATAATGATATCACAAAGAAAACCAGTAAGTCAGTGGTAGGAGCAGTTTCCAAACCTCTAAGACTATCTACTTTTGGTTATTTATTTATTTTATGGCACCTTTTATAATATTATTTATTTTAAAGGGCAAAGCACTGCTCTGGTCATAGGAGGTAACAGGGATCTGGAGCCTTGGGCTTGCAAAGCATGAGTCACCACTCCTGTTGCTGAGTATTCTGCATTTTAAATTTTAGAATTAACTATATTTGAAATTGGACCACCCTGTCTGCTGGAATTTCAGATTCCAACAATTTCAAACAGAAACCAAAGTAAAAGAAAGGAATCGTTTTCAAATGAGGGAAAAGGTTACACCATCCCCTTGTTCTTGTAAGTGGTCTTTTTAGAAAGAACAGAGGGAAAGTTGGAAAAATGGAATGATGGGATGGGGGGGTGCATCTGGCTGAATCTTGTATAGAACTAGCATACTGGTACCAGTTAATTTGAAACCTGTCCTAGCAGTAACTAGAATTTTACAAAAGTGTATTGATGTAATAATGTTTAGATAAAAAACCTTAGAGGAGAAAGGAGGTGATGATTTGGGGAATGGAATCTAAGTTGATACCAGGGTGAAACAGAGGGATGGGGAGGGAGCAACATAACACTCCTGTCAATCAATGCAATCTTGTGGGTGTTCCTTGTTGCCTACTTTATGGCTCTTGGTAGGTTGGTTTGGCTTGATTTCTTTTTGAAAAGTACAATCATTTTTGAAAGTTTTTTCCTGCAAGTTTTCTCTTAAAGGATTATGTGTATTATATATACATACATATATATCCTAACTAATTCCTTTCAATTTCTGTCTGCACTATGAAATAAAATAAAATAAAATAAAACAAAATAAAAGTAAATAGTTACTGAAAAATAGTAGATTCATTGTGCAGACATCAAGCCCTGTTGGAAGAAAAAAAAAGAAAAGAAAATAGGTTGAAAAATGGAAAAAAAAAAAAGAACAGCATAGTTTTTCAAGCTAGGTAATATCAATATATAGTTTTCTGTTCTCTTTCTTTCTCTATATATTTGATAGCCATGCCAATAAACCCAATAGTTATAAAACATAATATGCTGTAATAAAAATGAACTGCTTAAAAATTTTAACCTTTTTTCACTAGCAAATCTATGTAACCCAACATATAAATAGATGGCATGGTTCAAATATTTCATTATTTGATCCAGCAATTATTTAATATATCCAATAAACTTTAATAGCAAAATTATTTTAAGTGGAGAGAAAAAATTAATAAGAGACACCTGCAAAAATGTAGATAACCCATCAAATTCAATATCAAAATGGTTATATTTAAAATCTAGAAGAGAGAGATACTTATGATACTTAGTACTTTATTATAAAGCTTGTTCTAGTCTTTTATATTACAAATATCCTCCCCCTTTTTTATTGGAGACAAATATCTTATTTTTAGTTAATGCCAGTAAAAATATAAGCAAAAAAGACTTTTTACTTTATTCTTTCCTTCAAAGCACAATTAACTGAAGCATTCTTTGCATCTTGAGCAAAGTGCCTCTATGTTACTGAAGGTAAGAATTATAAATAGCATGTTGGAGTAGGAATCATTACACCCAGGTTCCATCTTAAACACACATCTACAAAACACATTGCAAACTTTTTAATTTGGCATATTCATAATTGTTTATTTTGGTTTTGTCTTCCTTGTAGTTGGATTTGACCTTTCAAAGACATTTCTGAAGCAAATTTTGTATTCTGTTAGCATTTTATTGTTCATGAATTGTATGGTTTCTGGTCTAATGTCTAAGTCTTTGATCCATTTGGAGTTTATTTTTGTTATCAATATTTTGTTTTGTTTTTTGCCTCCAGGTTTATTGCTGGGACTTGGTGCTAGCACTATGAATCTTCTGCTTGTGGAGGCCTTTTTTTTTTTTCATTTTATTGGACAGGACAGAGAGAAATAGAGAGGGGTGGGGGAGATAAAGAAGGAGGGAGAAAGAGACCTACAGACCTGCTTGTGAAGATGCTTTTGAAGATCCTTCTGCAGGTCCTTGAGTTTAGTACTGTGTATACTTAACTAGGTGTGTCGTTGCTAGGCCCTGATTTTGTAATCATTTAGTAGCCCCACAGACAATTCAAGACATTTTTTTTTCTTTTCCTTTATTCTGAGTCTGTATGAGTAGTCATACATTCCTTGAGCATTTGGTATATTTACCTAGTAAACCTCAGGATGTTGGTTTTTTTGTGAGGACATGTTCAGACATTGATTCCATTTGTTACTAACTTAACATTTTTTTTAAAGAAGTAGCTTAATATTTTCCATGTCATTTTTAAGTATTTTATATTGGGAGTATGTGTCAGCAGATATGATACAAGATATTTACTTTTTTTTTTTTTAATGAGGGAAAGAAGAAAGAAAAAAAGAAAAATTTTCCATTATCCCAGGGCCTAGCTGCTCATTCAGTTTTATTGTTGTGGCTTCAAACTATTGGTAGTAACGTCTCTTTCCTCACACAACTTCCTGTCCTATTTTTCTTGCTTTTTATCATGACAGAATTATTCAAGACATGTTTATGGGATTTCCAACAGAGCTTTAAAATAGAAACTTAACCACAGAATGATATCTTGGCAAAATTTTCTGTTTCTCAGATACTGGTAAAATAAAATGGCACAAGATTGTCTAAACTGTAAATCTCTGGAAAAATTACAGACTCTGAATTTTGTAATGTATAGTTAGTGATTAAAAAATGCAGAAGGAGGTTCTAGTTAATCAAGGAGAGACAGATGGGTACATTTAGTATTTTTAATTGTTTCTACAGAAGATTTTCTCTATATTGAACTATGTTTGAGTGCAATAAAGTCTCTAAGGTTTATATGATATTATGTCACTTCATTAATTTCAAATTTTAATTCTTTAAAGAGGTTTGTGCTTCAAAGAAGTTAAATTTGAGATGTCACATAAAATAAGCAGATGAATGTATTTCACAACATCTGGAGTCTATAGAATGTTCTCCCTATTCATTTCTTCAAAAGAGTTTATTGTACTGGAAGCATACTCTTGCAACAAAATGAGAAATTTCTACATTATACACAAAATTATTTATTTACTTATTATGCATTTGAAAACATAAGTAGCTTTCAAAGCTAGTTATTTAATAAAAACAAGGTCTTCCACTTCTACCCAAGATAAAAAAGAAACTCCTTTACTCTCATGCCTGAAGAAAACCTTTAACATCCTCTTTTTCAAAGTTTTACTTTTCCTCTTTCTGTTTGTATTTCTTTCTTTTTTAAAAAAAATATTTATTTTATTTATTTATTCCCTTTTGTTGCCCTTGTTGTTTTATTGTTGTAGTTATTATTGTTGTTGTCGTTGTTGGATAGGACAGAGAGAAATGGAGAGAGGAGGGGAAGACAGAGAGGAGAAGAGAAAGATAGACACCTGCAGACCTGCTTCACCGCCTGTGAAGCGACCCCCCTGCAGGTGGGGAGCCGGGGTTCGAACCGGGATCCTTATGCCGGTCCTTGTGCTTTGCGCCACCTGTGCTTAACCCACTGCGCTACAGCCCGACTCCCCCTGTTTGTATTTCTTAAGTCTTACCTATAAGGGAGATCATCCTATATTTGTCTTTCTCTTTTTTGTTTATCTCATTGCACCAAAGCAAAGGACTCTGGAGAAGGAGGGGGCGAGAAGGGGTGAAGAGAACAATGGTGTCCTGGTGCATGATGGTAGAAAAGTGTTGTATAGACTTTTCACGTGGAGGCGAGAAGTTGTGCCAATGTTTCAACAACTGTACTGTAAACTGTACTGTACTGTACCGTTAACTATTCACCCCCACCTATACTGAAATGATATTATAAAACCTTTGAAGCAGACAAAATATATGAAATAATGATTTTTTAAAACACTGCATAAGAGATAATAAAAGACAGTGACCTATCAGTGACAGTAAACAAATTACTGAATTCTTCCATTTGTCCCAGTGGAGGGAAAAGTCTTAGAACTCCAGAAACTTCCAGATGGTATCAGGTGCTCCATGATTTGTGAAGCTTCCTCACTGCAGGAGGGGATGGAGGCTTGAACCCAGGTCCTCCAAACCCATGGTATGTATGTGCTCTACTGGACGAGCCAGCCCTGGTTCTTCATTGGCATTTTCTACTAAGTATTTGAAAAAGAAACCCTCCCACTTCTATATATTCTCAGTGGATAAAGCATATGACCTACGAGTGTGAGGTCCCAATTTTGATCTCTAGTATCGCATGCCATAGTGATAATCAGGTTCTCTCTCTCTCTCACTCTTACAAATAAATACATAATTAGAATTCATTTTCTAAAAAAGAAAAGGAGAGGGAGCTACCATGGTCATTTAATGAAATCAGAATGAACTTTAGCAAAACTCAAAGAAAAGAAAAAATAAGTAAAATGTGTAATAGTCTAGAGAAGGCAAAAATACTCAACAAAATAATACCAAAGAAACTCCTTAGTGTGTAAAATTAATAATAGAATACTAGCAAGTATAGTTTAACCTGGCAGATGCAATGCATGACTGGTTAATAATTTTTCTATTTTGTTTGTTATCACTGTTGTTTCAACACTCTGGGACAACTTTTTTTAGATAAAAAGGGAGACAGAGATGGAAAGATACCACAGTACCAAAAATTTCTTTCACTGTGATGGGGACCTGGCTTAGTTATTTCTCTAAAAACTAGTCTATGTAATCAATTGCCTTAATATGTTATAGGACAATGACACAATCAACTGAGCAAAGAAAGCATTAATAAGTTGGGCGGTAGCACAGCGGGTTAAGCGCAGGTGGCGCAAAGCATAAGGACTGGCCTAAGGATCCTGGTTCGAGCCCCCGGCTCCCCACTTGCAGGGGAGTTGCTTCACAAGTGGTGAGGCAGGTCAGCAGGTGTCTATCTTTCTCTCCTCCTCTCTGTCTTCCCCTTCTCTCTCCATTTCTCTCTGTCCTAACAACAAAGACATCATCAACAACAACAATAATAACTACAATAAAACAACAAGGGCAACAAAAGAAAATAAATAAATATTTTTTAAAAGCATTAATAAAACTCAACATCCATTTTTTTGGATTTCCCTTCAATATGCATTCTTGATAGAATCTCTCAGCAAAGCCGAAATGAAAATTGATTTCTGGAGCCAGGAGACAGCTCGCTCAGGACAGTGTGTACCTTTCTAACTACATGCCCCTGGGTTAGGGCCCTGGAATGGTGGCGTAAGAGTGGCATGGACAGCAACCACTAGGAGAGCTCTGTGGATAGTGGAGAGATCATTGTAGTCTCTCCCTGCTTTTCTCTTTCTCTCAGAAAAATTAAATTAAATGCTAAGTAGGCTAGGCAGTGTTAATAAGACAGAGAGGTTTTGGGTTCACTTCCAGGAGATGAAAAAAGTGGGTAACTTCTTTCACCTGATAAAGGACATCTATTGAGTGGAAAAGGCTCACTGCTTTGGCCTAATATTAAGAACAAGCAAGGATGACCGTTCTCACCATTCTTACTTAACAATGTATTGGACCTTGGGTCCATACTCTGAGAGCATTAGGGAATGGGAAAGCTATGAGGGGAGGGGATGAGATACAGAGTTCTGGTGGTGGGAATTGTGTGGAGTTGTACCCCTCTTATCCTACAGTTTTATCAGTTTCCTTTTTATAAATAAAAAAAGAGAAAAAATGAGAATCCATAAAAAAATCAAAATGTTGTATTGGAAGCCCAAATCCGTGCAAAACAGTAAGAAAAAGCAACAAATAGTATATCAAAATAAAATGGAAGCAATAAAATGAGTTCTATCTGCAGAAGACATGATTATGACTGTCTATGTAGAAAAGTTCCAGAGAACCTGCAAATAAATCTGCTAGAAGTTTAAGTGATTGTAGCAACAATGTAAAATATTTAAAACATGTAATAATGTTTTAATTCGATGCTACTTCAATAGAATTATTTTTTAAAATTTATTTTCCCTTTTTTGTTGCCCTTGTTGTTTTTCATTGTTGTTGTAGTTATTATTGTTATTGATATCATTGTTGTTAGATAGGACAGAGAGAAATGGAGAGAGAAGGGGAAGACAGAGAGGGAGAGAGCAAGATAGACACCTGCAGACCTGCTTCACCGCCTGTGAAGCGACTCCTCTGCAGGTGGGGAGCTGGGGGCTCGAACCAGTATCCTTATGCTGGTCCTTGAGCTTTGTGCCACATGGGCTTAACCCGCTGCGCTACTGCCCGACTCCCAATAGAATTCTTTTGTAAATGAATACTATTTTAAATCGTGAAATAAATAGTACTAGATCTAACAAGACAATTACAGCATCTACATGCTAAAAATTGAAAACTGCTGATGAAAGAAATCAAAAGAGACCCAAGGAATGAATACTTTGTTCCTAGACTGGAAAACTTAGCATAATAATGATGATAATTCTCTCAAAAATGATTTATTGATTTATGTTATTTCAGTCATAATCCTAAAAGGATTGCTTCTCTGTATAGACAAACTCACTCTCAAATATATGTGCAATGGCAAAGGAATTAGAACTGCTAAAACGATTTGAGAAAGAAGCAAAACTAGAAGAGTTACATTACCTGGTTTTAAAGCTTAGTATAAAGCTTCTTTAATCAAGACAGCATGGTATTGGCAAAGAGAGAGTGCATATATTAATGGACTCGAGTATAACTTCCAGAAATAGACTCATACAAACATGGCCAGTGGATTTTTTTATTACTATTATTTATTTATTTATTTAATTTTTTATTTAAGAAAGGATTAATGAACAAAAACATAAGGTAGGAGGGGTACAACTCCACACAATTCCCACCACCCAATCCCCATAACCCACCCCCTCCCATGATAGCTTTCCCATTCTCTAGCCCTCTGGGAGCATGGACCCAGGGTCGTTGTGGGTTGCAGAAAGTAGAAGGTCTGGCTTCTGTAATTGCTTCCCCGCTGAACATGGGCATTGACTGGTTGGTCCATACTCCCAGTCTGCCTCTCTCTTTCCCTAGTAAGGTGTGTCTCTGGGGAAGCTGAGCTCCAGGACACATTGGTGGGGTCTTCAATCCAGGGAAGCCTAGCCAGCATCCTGGTGGCATCTGGAACCTGGTGATTGAAAAGAGAGTTAACATATGAAGCCAAACAATTTGTTGAGCAATCATGGATCCCAAGCTTGGAATAGTGGAGAGGAAGTGTTAGGGAGGTACTCACTGCAAACTCTAGTGTACTTCTGCTTTCAGGTATATATTTTGCAGTAGTTTATGGATACGTGTGCACATAAGCTCTCTCTCACAGAAACTGGTGTATATCTAGGTTATGGGACTTTGTTAGAAAGTGAACTACCTGAGATGAAATTAGAGTGTACTATAAAAGGAAAGGTCTCACCCCAGCGAGTAATGAAGCTGAAGGGTTGTCATTCCACACCTGAAGTCTCTGGATACAGTCTGAGGTGAAGCATGTTGAGGTGGCAATCCTTGCGTTGGTTAGGTTGTGATCGGTGGATGCAATATTATTTGGTTTGGATTGGGAGATGCATACGGGAAAGTGGGTCCTATCCAAGGGTTCCAGGACTGGGGGAAGTAGGGGCTCTATAGTGAAGATGTGAGGTTCCTGCTGTCTTAGGGTTCAAAAAGACAATCAATAGTTAATATTATCATCACATTATTTGTTAATTGGGTTAACTTTGAAAAGTCCCTTTGTTATGGTTTGCTGTACAGTATCCAGTATCTTGTATATAGCTGTGCTATTGGATGCTTCTAATCTACTTGGTCTAGGCTTTTGAGAGAGTTTGCATATCACATACATAGCCTATATATTAAAAAGATTCAGTTTGTCTTTTGAGAAACTTTGAGACATACAATTGATTTCCCCCTCTCATATTAATTAACTACTGATTTATATGTCTACATTTTGCTAGGAGTGTACATAAACACCATTCCCACCACCAAAGGACGGTGACCCATCCCTCCCGCCCACTCCCACCCCCCACTGGCCCAGGAAGCTCCGTGTCTACCCCTCACCACTGGGTTTTTACTTTGGTGCCCTACTTACAATTTGATCAGGTCCTGCTTTTAGTTTCCCTTTCAGATCTTCTTAGTCAGCTTCTGTTGATGAGTGGGATAATGCCATACTCATCTTTATCTTTCTGACTTAGCTCACTTAACATAATTCCTTCTAGCTCTGTCCAAGATGGGTCAGAGAAGGTGGGTTCATTGTTTTTGATAGCTGCATAGTATTCCATTGTGTATATATACCACAGCTTTCTCAGCCACTCACCTGTTGTTGGGCACCTGGGTTGCTTCCAGGTTTTAGCTATTATGAATTGTGCTGCTATGAACATAGGAGTACATACCTCTTTTTGGTTGGGTGTTATGGAGTCCTTGGGGTATAACCCCAGGAGAGGAATTACTGGGTCATATGGAAGGTCCATGTCTAGCCTTCTGAGAGTTTTCCAGACTGCTCTCCACAGAGGCTGTACCAATTTACATTCCCACCAGCAATGCAAAAGTGTTCCTCTGTCCCCACATCCTCTCCAGCAGTTGTTGCTGCTGTCCTTTTTGATGTATGCCATTCTTATAGGAGTGAGGTGGTATCTTAGTGTTGTCTTAATTTGCATTTCTCTGACAATCAGTGACCTAGAGCAGTTTTTCATATGTTTGTTAGCCTTTTGGATCTCCTCTGTGGTGAATGTTTTGTTCATTTCCTCTGCCCATTCTTGGATGGGGTCATTTGCTTTTTTGCGGCTAAGTTTGCTGAGCTCTTTATATATTTTGGTGATTAGTTTCTTGTCTGATGTCTGGCATGTGAAGATCTTCTCCCATTCTGTGAGGGGTCTCTCTGTTTGTTTAATAGTTTCTTTGGATGTGCAGAAGCTTTTCAATTTGATGTAGTCCCATTGGTTTGTTTCTGCTTTGGTCTTCCTTGCAATTGGGTTTGATTCATCAAAGATGTCCTTGAGGTGTAGGTGGGAAAGTGTTTTACCAATGTTTTCCTCTAAGTATTTGATTATTTCTGGTCTGACATCTAGGTCTTTGATCCATTTGGAGTTGATTTTTGTTTCTGGTGAGATAAAGTGGTTCAATTTCATTCTTCTGCATGTTTCAACCCAGTTTTCCCAGCACCATTTATTGAAGAGAGCCTTCTTTTTCCATTTAATCCTTTGGGTCCCCTTATCAAAGATTAGATGCCCATAGGTGTTGGGATTTACTTCTGGGCTTTCAATTCTGTTCCACTGGTCTGTGTGCCTATTTTTGTTCCAGTACCATGCTGTTTTGATGATGATGGCTTTATAATATAGTTTAAGG
The DNA here is from genome assembly GCF_950295315.1 of Erinaceus europaeus. NCBI lineage: Eukaryota > Metazoa > Chordata > Mammalia > Eulipotyphla > Erinaceidae > Erinaceus > Erinaceus europaeus. Next base: position 52,881,981 of record NC_080171.1, read on the forward strand.
TCTGGGAGTGTGATGCCTCCATTTCTGTTTCTTTTCCTTAAGATGGTTTTGGCAATTCTAGGTGTTTTCAGGTTCCAGATAAATGATTGTAGTGTTATTTATTTATTTTTACCAGAGCACTGATCAGCTCTGGTGATGCAGGGGATTGAACCTGGAACTTGGAAGCCTCAGGCATGACAGTCTGTTTGCATAACCATTATGCTATCTACCCCTGGCCAAGACCAGTGGATTTTTAACAAAATTACAAAGCAATTAGGTAGAGATAGTCTCTTCAACAAATTGTGTTGAAAAAATTAAGTATATATAAAAAACCCCTCAATTTAAACTTTATGCCTTAGACACAAATTAACTCAAAATGGATTATGTATCTAACTCTTAAGTGTAAAATGTAAAACCATAAAGCCTTTAAGAGAAAATTCAGGAGAAATTTTTGTCACCCAGTATTAGAATTTAGGTAACAAAGCACTGTCCATAAAAAAAGGATTGATAAATTGTGCTTAATCAAAATTGAAATATTTTACTTTTCTAAACTTATTTACCCTTTAGCACAGTAGTAATGACACTGTCTTTTTATGCTAAAGAAATAAAAACTTATACTTGTACAAAGATCTATATAGTAATATTTTTATCATTTCTGTTTGTAGTTGCCCAGATTGCTCAAAATATATTCAATAGAGAAACAAACCCATCAGCTGTGATAAATCTGTACAACAGAATGCTGTTCAGCAATAAAAAACAAAACAAAAAAACAGATAAACTACCAGCTTATGAAAAACCTTGGGGTTATCTCAGAGGCACTATACTGGGTTAAAGAAGTCAGTCTCAAAATCTTGAACACTGTACACTCCCATTTATTTGACAGTCTTATGGAAATTGTAACATTGGAGACACATCAGTGATGCCCAGTGTTTCAGAGTAGGGGTGGGATTTTAACTATAAATGGAGTATATAGGGCCTGGGAGATAGGCCCCTTAGCTCACATATTACCACACTCTAGGACCCAGTCCAAGCCTCTGGCCATCACATGGGAGTGCCACACAAAGGAGAAGCTTCAAATTTGGTGAAACAGTGACGTGGTGTCTCTCCTCTTTCTCTGTCTATTTTTCACCCTCTATTTAACTATTTGAAAAAGAAAGAGAAAGAAAGAAAGGAAGGAAGGAAGGAAGGAAGGAAGGAAGGAAGGAAGGAAGGAAGGAAGGAAGGAAGCCCAGTGGGAGTGGTAGAGCCATATACATGCAAAAAGTCCCAGCAAGGGCTTGATGGTGAAAAATAATAATAATAATAATAATAAGTTATGAAATAGTAAGAACGAGGTTTTTTTGGGGGGATAGGGAACATAGAAACTGTTCTGTCTACTTAAAGTTCTACTACATATATATTAAAACATACATATGTGGGGGCCGGGTGGTGGCACACCTGGTTGAGTGACATGTTACAGTGCGTAAGGACCCGGGTTCGAGCCCCTGACCCCCACCTGCAGGGGGAAAGCTTTGCAAGTGGTGAAGCAGGGCTGCAGGTGTCTCTCTGTCTCCTCCTTCCCTCTCAATTTCTGGCTGTTTCTATCGAATAAATAAATATCATTTAAAATAAATAAATAAATAAATAAAAACATACATATGTGTTAAAAATAACAGACCCATACACTGAAGAATTGTATAATCATTCAAAATTAAGGTTTTGAAAATAAAGTCAGAAAAGTTACTTAAAAATACCACTCAGGGGAGTTGGGCAGTAGTGCAGCAGGTTAAGCGCTCGAGGCACAAAGTGGAAGGACTGGCTTAAGGATCCCAGTTCGTGCCCCCGGCTCCCCACTTGCAGGGGAGTCGCTTCACAGGTGGTGAAGCAGGTCTGCAGGTGTCTATCTATCTCTCTTCCTCTCTGTCTTCCCCTCTTCTCTCCATATCTCTCTCTTTCCTATCTAACAACGATGACATCAACAATAATAACTACAACAACAACGAAAAACAAGGGCAACAAAAGGGAAAATAAATATAAAAAATAGAAATTTAAAAAAAAATTTAAAAAATACCACTCAGATGTTACACTTAATGTGTTTCCCCAGTGTGTGCTACAGGCTGCTTTTACAAAATAAATGAGATTGTGAAGTATAAATATCTAATAATTTTATAATAAAACAATTTATTGAAAACAACCTTACATATACATGTACATGAAATTTAACAAATATATATATATATATATTTAAAATGTATAATATATTAGCCATACCTAGTAAAACTGTTATAAAAAATATTGGGCTGTCGGAAAATTCATATTGTATTATGCTACGTTTTTCAATGTAAAAAATCCTTCATGACTTTTCAACAATCCTGTAAGTACCACAGATAACATATGCATTATTCCAAGAATGATGATGTGATCACAACTTAGAGTAATCAACAAGCAGAAATGCACCTACAAAACTTCGCAGGGGCCCTGTGAGATGGCTCACCCAGGAAGGGGCCTGTTATGTTATATAGAAGGCCTAGGTTTGAATTTCAGTCCCAGATCATTGAAGGGAGCATGTGTGTGTGTGTGTGTGTGTGTGTGTGTGTGTGTGTGTGTGAGAGAGAGAGAGAGAGAGAGAGAGAGAGAGAGATTAGGAGAAGGTGGTCTTCATAATTCAAGACAAAATGCTGTTTCCCTAGGGACCAAGTGGTGGCACAACTAATTGAGCACATATGTTATCATGCACAAGGGCTGGAGTTTGAGCTCCCAATTCCCGCCTGCAAGGGGGAAGTTTCATAAGAGGTGAAACAGATATATCTCTCTCTCCCTCTCTATCTTCCCTCCCCTCATAATTTCTCTTTAGTAAAGAAGAAAACTAAAGAGAAAGAAAATATGAATTTTTTTTAAAGATTCTGTTTTCCAGAGTGGTGTGTGTGCATGCATATGTGAGGGGAGGTGTAGAGAGTAGGGAATAGCGAGGGTCTTAAAGATACTGTCCTCTCTGAGACTATGAAGAGGAGAGGGGGAAGTAGAGGGGAGGGGAAAGGAAGGGAGAAGGAGAAAAAATGGGATATGATGAATAGGTTGCACCAAGGTTTTTGAGACTCCTTGCTAGAAAACCTTTGCTTTTGAAGTTGGAATGGCCACAGAAAAAGTTATTTTTCAAAACCAATGATTTTATGTTCAGTGATAACCTATGCAATTTTAGAGTTTATGCTTCCTATTACAGTTATACATGTGTGAAGTGACAATAAAGTGAAATTCCTCTGTTCTACAAGACCAGAATTGTGTAGACTCAGGATTGGCATTAGAAGTTTGTGTTGGATGAGGAATCACTTATGTCATGATTGGATACTTGTCTTTGGGTTTGTTGTAGCATATCTGGGGATTCATAAGAAGAGAGGTGAAGGGGAGACTGGTACCCAATTTTGTAGTATGGCTGTTTGGCGGAACATAAGATGTGCTAGCATCATTCTCGGGAAGATGTGGAACTGTACTTCTGTGACAAGAACAATCTTGCAAGTCAACATTTCCTCAATAAGTTGACCCCCCCTAAAAATACAAGCTTATGTTTGCACAGAGGCCTGTCAGGAATATTTATTCATAACATGACCTCTCCTTAAGTTGATGTAAGAAGATAGCATGCTCATAGCTGTATTTCTCTAAGCTGCTGATTTTCTCATTCCTGCTACTTTGTCAGAACCTGCAGACTTGGGTCATGCCTCTGTGAGGTGATAGGGAGGCATGGGAGGCCACATCCACTCACTTGTACTGATACATAGTTTTCCGTGATTTTTGCTGGTATCACTAATGGAAATAACTTGTTGAGCGGTATTCTGTCTGAAGCCAGTTATGAGTGGTAATGTTTGTCAGAGCTCTGGGTTGAGTGGAAAGTTCAGGCTGTGCCTGCATCCCCTGAGAAAATGAATTGGGGTGGGGGCAGGTGGTGGTGCACCCATTAGAGTGCACAAGTCACCATGCATAAGGTCCCGAGTTCAGTGCCCTAGTCACAAACTCTGGGGGGGGGGGGTGGTTCATGAGTGATGGAGCAGTACTGCAGGTGTCTTCACTCTCTCTCTCTCTTTCCCTCCCCCTCCTTCTCTGCCTCTCTTTCATCCTCTATCAAAATTAAGAAAGAAGAGGAAGGGAAGGGAAGGGGAGGGGAGGGGAGGGGAGGGGAGGGAAGGGAAGGGAAGGGAAGGGAAGGGAAGGGAAGGGAAGGGAAGGGAAGGGAAGGGAAGGGAAGGGAAGGGAAGGGAAGGGAAGGGAAGGAGGGAGGGAATGAAGGAGGGAAGGAAGGAAGGAAGGAAGGAAGGAAGGAAGGAAGGAAGGAAGGAAGGAAGGAAGGAAGGGGACAGTATAGGAGAGGAAAAGAAAAAGAAAAATATTCACCAGGAAATGATGGAACCATGGATTAGACTTCCAAGAGGCATGGTCATGGAATAACAGGAAACGGATTAGATCTCTCCCCAAACAAGAAATATTTACAACTATAGACCTTAACAAAATCCACCAACTACAACTGAGACATCCACAACCTCAGCCACCAAGATGCAGAGGCTATCCATCATGATTCTATGCTGACTTCTCTGGGGTAGATGACCTCACCAGTGTTTCTTGGAGCTCACTTCTCCAGAGCCTTACCCCACTAAGGAAAAACAGAAATAGTCTGGGGGTATGGATTGACCTGCCAATGCCCATGTCCAGAGGAGAAGCAATTATAGAAGCCAGACCTTCCACCTTCTGCACCCCAAAAATAATTATAATCCATACTCCCAGTGGGGGAGAAATGATAGGAGAAAGATGACTAGAGGGTTCTGAACTCTGACTCCAACAGGAACCAGAGAGAGGAGGAGGAATATTTGGATATAGTAATAGGTGTATCTGTGACTTGGAAAGTAAGAGAAGATGGGACCTTAAAAAAATAGACAAATATATACAATATAAACAGATACTTGTAGAAATAATAGTTAACTAATATCTACAACCTTGGGAGAACTGCTGTAGCTTACAATGGAGGCATTGGGGATCCAGAGCTCTGGTGGTGGGAACAGTGCAGAGTTGTACCCCTGATATCTTGTAACTTTGTAAATCAATATTCAATCAATAATAATAATAGTAGTAGTAGTAATAATAATAAAAGGCAGAATCACTTTGCAGAGATACAACCCCAGCTATAATCCCAGGCAAAACCCCTGGTCACCAAAAAAGAAAATAAAGCCCCACAGTTTGGTTATAATCATCCATGCCTTATCTATGTCTGTCTAGATAAGAAAGTAAGACAGCTGGTGTGAAGACGGGAGGAAAGGTAGAGTTTGAGGCGGTGTTAAAACCGGGACCTTATCTGCAGAAAGTCAAAACACCTGGAAAAGGAAATTGAGATACAAAAAGAGAAAGATCTGGGAGTGGGACGGTAGCACAGTGGGTTAAGCGCAGGTGGCGCAAAGTGCAAGGACTGGCGTAAGGACCCCGGTTCAAGCCCCCGGCTCCCCACCTGCAGGGGAGTCACTTCACAATTGGGGAAACAGGTCTGCAGGTGTCTACCTTTATCTTCCCCTCTGTCTTCCCTTCCTCTCTCCATTTCTCTCTGTCCTATCCAACAACAATAATAACTACAGCAAGAGCAACAAAAGGGAATAAATAAATAAATAAATTTTTTTTTTAAAGAGAAAGATCACATGTCAGTACAATTTTGTCACTCCTGCCCCCTCCAATTCCTAGTCACCTGAGGTAGGCCAGGTAGCAAACATGTCTGTATATTATTTAGGCGCATTTCGTAAGATGAGTACAGACTACTATTGATAACAGGGCACTAAGTACTTTGCAGTCTGAGGTTGGAATCCTGGTTCTACCACAGATTAGCTTACTAGTGTGATAGTGGACACGTTTCTCAACCTTTCAGAACTGGCTTTCTCACCTTAAAAAGTGCAGTGATACAGAACTTTGGTGGTGGGTGTGATATGAACTATACATTGTAATCTTACAATCTTGTAACAAATTACTAAGAATAAAAAATTTTAAAAAGTGCAACAATAATAACTTTTTGCAAGACTACAAATGAAGTGTGCAATAATCTAGGCATTCAGTAAATGGTGGTTATTGCTAGAATTGTGCAATTACTCAAATGCAATACTATACTTGATAGTGGACTATAACTTTATTATGGAAGAAGACAACTATAAAAGACAAGGAATTAGGAATATAATATTTGCAAGCTGTTACTTTTATCCAAAAATTGCTACCTAAATTTATAGAACAGTTTTAACATTCTATAGCTGAATGCTGGAGTTGCTGTTGGTCTCATGATATATAATTAAATATAAAATGGGTGGCATTGAAATATCGTATTGGCTATAGTTGTTAAACATTATAGTAAAACTGATAACTTGCAACTGCATCCAGCTCATCACTACTTCATGTCTCCCTGGTCTCCTGTAAACTATGACTTGTAGTTAGTTTTCTTTAGTTAAAAATATATTCTAGCTGGAGTAGGGCACCAAAGTAAATCCCTGGGTTGAGGGTGAGGGTGGATGTTCGGCTTGGGGGGGATGGGATGGGACACAGTCTTTTGGTGGTGGGGATGGTGTTTATCAAAAAAATAAATAATTTTTAATATATTCTATCTATTGAATGAAATCATACATACACACAAGTAATCTTAACCTTTGGAAAGTGTTTTTAGGGTATTTGCCATTTTCTCAGTTCTAATGAGATTCCTGATAGTTTCCATCATATCAAAATAGTCTCTTTTTAAAAAAATATTTATTTATTTTCCCTTTTGTTGCCCTTGCTGTTTTTTATTGTTGTAGTTATTATTGCTGTTGTTGTTGTCATCGTTCTTGGGTAGGACAGCGAGAAATGGAAAGAGGAGGGGAAGACAGAGAGGTGGAGAGAAAGATAGACACCTGCAGACCTGCTTCACCACTTGTGAAGTGACTCCCCTGCAGATGGCGAGCCTGGGGCTCAAACTGGGATTCTTACTCCAGTTTGGGCCATGTGCCCTTAACCCACTGCACTACCCCCCCCAACTCCCTAAAATAGTCTCTTTCTAATCTGACTGTGATCTTGTATGAATTCTTTACATATCTCACTGAATTAATTCCTTTAGATCATGAAATAAGCACTGACTTCACTGTATATAATGTTAAATAAACAATATTTCTATGGTATTCAGGTACGTCTTCTATGTGGTAGTCATGATTTCTTTATCACTCCTCTTTTAAATAATATAGGCCATGATCTTGCTTCTGCTTTCCTGAACCTCATTTATCACGCGTCTGCATACTGTGCTCTGGCTACAGTGTTGTATCTCACATGTAGTGTGTCCCTCACTGCAATGAGTATCAGTATTCCTAGAGAAATTTTCTTAGATATTTACCAAGTATGCAGATCTTTTCTTCCTTTCTATACCTACAGCACGTGGTATTTCCTCTACCATAGCCCTAATCTTATTTCTTGGTAGCTGCTTGCCTTCTCTTGTCTTCTTTCCTTTTTTCATTCTTTTTTCTTTTTCTTTTTTTTGCCTCCAGGGTTATCACTATAGCTCTGTTCGAATCCACTGCTCCTGGCAGCCATTTTTCCCCTATTGTTGTTGTCACTGCTGTTGTTGTTGGACAGGAAAGAGAGAACTTGAAAGAGGAGGGGAATCAGAGAGGAGGAGAGGAAGATAGACCAGCTGCAGCCCTACTTCGCCATTTGTGAGGTGACACCCCTGAAGGTGGAGTGGGGGGAGATATGAGGGGTTGGGAACAGGGGAGGGACATGGGGGAAGGTATGGGGGAGGGAGCTCGAGCCAGGATCCTTGCACCCGTCCTTGCGTTCACACACTGCTGCACTACTCTGCCCCCTCTATCTTCTCTTTCGTAAAGATAATCTTCTTGTGGATAAAGGCTTTATCATTTATTTACTTATTTTATAGAGACAGAGAAACCCAGAGGGAAGAAGGAGATAAGAGAGGCAGAGAGAAAGACACCTATAGCACTGCTTCACTGTGAAGCTTTCCCCACTGCAGATGGCCAAGGGTTTGAACACAGATCCTGAAGCATAATAACATGTTGTATGCTTTACATTGGTTTGTTCTAGCCCTCCCCCACCAAGAAAATTGGATCAGTCCACTTAGTTTAGCAGGCCCACTTGGCCCCGCCCCTGGGAACTCCGAGGGTTCCAGAGTTACAGAGTAAGAGAGAGTGCTGGTGCCGCCGCCATGGGGAAACAGACAGCAGAGTTCTGTTTGGTGATTAGTTTGTCTTAGTTTATGAATCATTGTTCCTAAATAAAGAAATACAGCTTCCCTGCCCAGCCTATGTCTCTGGTCGTCTCTGTTACCTGCCCGTGAAGCTAGCCCGGCCAGCTAGAGCCTCCGAATTTTAACAACAATAACACATAGTTATACCACAGCCTGGCTTCTAAAGGCTTTTTCTTTCTTTCTTTTTTTTTTACTTTTAAAAAATATTTGTTTATTTATTCCCTCTTGTTTTTTATTGTTGTAGTTACTGTTGTTGTTATCGATGTCATCGTTGTTGGATAGGACAGAGAGAAATGGAAAGAGGAGGGAAAGACAGAGAGGGGGAGAGAAAGACCACCTGCAGACCTGCTTCACCGCTTGTGAAGTGACTCCCCCTACAGGTGGGGAACCGAGGGCCCAAACCAGGATCCTTGAGCCTGATCTTTTGGCTTTGCACCACATGTGCGCTTAACTTGTTGTGCTACCGCCTTTTTTTTTTTTTTTTTGCTACTCCTTTTTTTTTTCTTTTTTAACTAATGGCCTATGACAGTGTCTTTCACAGAATAGGTAAAATTAATTAAAGGCTGTTGAGTGACCGAAGCAGTTGATTTTTCCTTCTCGAGGTTGGCAATAAATAGCATTGATTTATCACATAGTGCTAACTAGGATCTTCTGAAAGATGTAGTTTTCCTTCCAGGCTTTGTCGTGTCCTATGTATAATATTTTTGTATAGGATATTAAAACTCCTTCATATTGTGATGCCCAATTTCTTTAATTTCTTTCCCCTCCCTGGAAATCTCTTTAATTAAATTTTCCAAGTCCTTTTACTAATGACCTAAACACCCCAAAGGATTAAGTTGGCTTTGAGCCTAAAAATAGTTTATTGCTTCAGAGAGAGAAACTACTTTCTGGACAATTTAAGCTAGGTTTTCTTTCTGTCTATGTTTTAGATAATAATGGAAAAATTCATAAATTAACCAGAGCCCAGGAAAAGAGAACTTTAAATTTGTTGTATTCTGCAGGCCATGTGTGTGAAAAATACACATTTTTTTAGAGATGCTAACAAAGAATTGATTACCCTGTAGTCTTTGGTTCAATTGGCAACCTATTAAATCCTTGTCCCATTCATTAATAATTAAACATGCATATACATGAAATCAATTGCCCTCTTTCTTTAGCATTGTATCAGAGAGCTGTAACTTACATAAAACTTTGTTCATTCAACCAACCATATTACAGGTAAGGAACTGTATAAGGCCCTTGAAGGGGTACAGTTTCCTTTTGTAGTTTTTATTAGTGATTTACAAAACTGAAAGATAATAGAGATCAAATTCCATATGGTTCATATAACCAGGGCTCTGTGTCCCCATCCCTTCCACTGGAAATTGTAGTAGTTCTCACAAGGTCACCAATATGGACTGATTCTATAACTATCTATATGTATGTGTGTATATGTATATATATTTTTTCTTTCCCCCCATATTTTTAATGTCCCTGCCTTCATTTTCCTTCTAAGTCGTCCCTATACATATTAATACCTCCAGGTTACTCTTTCTTTCTTTCTTTCTTTCTTTCTTTCTTTCTTTCTTTCTTTTTTCCTCTTCTCTCTCAGATAAGAGAAACCTTGACTGGCTTCCTCTGGTATTTTCCAGATTTGTTTCCCATTCATTGATGATATAAAAACTAGATTCCTGGTGACAAACACTTCAGATCCTGGTGGAATGGGGGTGTAGAACCCTCTGGTTTCCTTCCTCTATCATTTACCACTCTGGGAATATGGACCAAAATTCTTTTTGGGGGTCCGTTAGGTGGAAGTTCTGGCTTCTATAATTGCTTTTCTGCTGCACATGGGTGTTGGCTGGTCCATTTATAAGGGCTACAATTTCTTAATGAGGGTATAATCCTGATAAGATTAGAAAGATAAATTGGCATTATACCTTATGAGAAGTAAAAAAATCTTCTTCTGAAAATCAGAGGAATGGAATAGCACAGTTGCCTGAAATGTATTATAAGTCAATGTTGAAACCAAATCTCCCTGCAAAAAGAGTAAAAAAAAAAAAATCCACGTTTTATTTGCAATACAGGAACAAAATAGGATGATTCCCGCGGTCTTATAAAGGAATTTAAAGATTTAAATTATATACATATCTTCATTCTTAAATTTCATAACCTTCAATTTTCCAGTATAAAGTTAAGATAAGCATATCCTTTAATAGCACTTAGCCTCTAAGTCTTTATCCCACAGGCTGTTGGGTACAGTTTGGTATGCTAATACTGCTTCTGAGTAAAGGGCAGAAATGTAGCTCAGCAAGACAATTTTTGAGCTACTTATTCAAAGATATGCTAAATTTAACCTCAAAGAAATTATTACTTCATTGGTATCTCTGAATATCTCTTACAATAAGATCAGTTTCACTCAGTCTGGGCTACTTTAGACATGACCTTGCTTAATGGTGGGGGAGTGAATAAGAAGCTGAACCATTAATGTCCTTGCATTTTCAAGACTCTCTGGTGATCTCAGAAATGAATCAAAGCCCAAGCAAATGATACTGAAAACAAATGCCCCTGTTGAACTCATGTTTTGAGGGAATTCATGCAATTCCTGGTGACAAACTCAGTAGATAGGGCAAAATGATCTTGTGCAATCAATCCCTGAGAGAGCTCTTATAGCCTAGTGGGGCAACATGGAGCACACATTACCATAAATCAAGTTATAATTTAATAAACTCCCAAGAAAAGTGAAAAACTTATTTGGTGGGGGGAAATAATTTTCTGAGACAGCTTGCACAAAAGTAATAACATTTAATTATACTGAGTAATCAAGTAGACAAATAACAACATCAAGCATACATGAAGGGAGAAAAGCTTTGTCCACATTGTGCTGCTTATTATAAAGAACTAAGATGACTCACTCAGAGCCTAGGAAGAAGTGTTTTAGATAGTTTCTGGGGGGTGTTTTCTTTGGTTTCTTCAGATGTATTTACCCTGTCTCACTTATGATTAGGATATGCCTCATTTTCAGGCAGAATTTTGAAGTTTTGTGAGGTGTTCTAGGGCAACTCTGTTCTGATTCACTCTATGCCTGCTCATTGTCATGATATTTGAATGATGTCATTCAAAGGCAATGAATGCATTGACCGTCAGATGATCTCTTATCAGGATATCCCTTCAGAAAGTGTTTCATTGGCCACTGATGCTTGGGATACTAATTAGTAGTCTCCTGAAAACAAGTTTTTTTGTTTGTTTTTGTTTTTACTAGTGATTTAATAATGATTAACAAGATTGTATGATAACAGGGGTACAATCCCATACAGTTCTCACCACCAGATTTCCATGCCCCATCCCATCTATTAGAAACTTCCAAATTGTTTACCCCTCTGGGAGTATGGACCAAAATTCTTTTCATGGTGCAGAAGGTGGAAGGCCTGGCTTCTGTAATTGCTTCCAGTGGACATAGGGATTGGCAAGTCGATCCATACTACCAGACTATTTCTATCTCTCCCTACTGGGCTAAGGCTCTGGAGAAGTGAGGTTCCACTACATATTGGTGAGGTTGTCTGCCCAGGTAAGTCAGGATGGAAACATAGTAGCAGCTGCAACTTGGTGGCTGAAAGACAGTAAGATATAAAGTAGGAAAAACTATTTCATAAACAGAAACCCAAAGGTAGGAATAGAGCAAATGTGGAAGGAAGCTAGGAAGTCTATTTTAGGTATATTCCAAGGTGCCCATGACTTTAGTAATTTTTGCTTGAGCATTTAATCCACATGTAGGTGGACTAACAGTATTATCTGGGAAGATAGTGTCAGTGTTGAGAATAGGGCTAGAAAGCTGGATTAGGGCAGAAAGTGCCTCCCAAACATGAGGAAAGTATATAAATACCATTAACTCTAAAAACAAGTCTTCACTATTGAGGATTACAAAGAGGAAGGAGGCAGGGCTGACATTGGTAACTGATAATATAAGGATTCACATGTAGCTTTGTCATGCTCTCTTACTTAAGAAAGGAACTGTAAAATGACTAGAGTTATTATATTTCCCATAATAGAAAGCAGCAACTTAGACAAATTATCTTATCACTTGCCAACCCTAAATCAAATGTGCTTCCTTATCTAACATGTCTCCTTTGTTGAAATCCCTAAAAACACACCCTTATTCAAGTACCCAAAAGTTTATTAATTTTCAAACACTACTAAAAACATTCAGTAAAATTTTCAATGCCTGAAATAACTGCAAGATGTGAGAGAATCCAGATTGTACTTCACTATCTCCCTCACACTGGTCGACTATAACTCTTAGTTTCACCACAATATTTCTATGTGAAATAAGAAAGAGAACTTTGGGGCTCACTGTTTTGTTTTTTAATCTCCACATTTTTATGCATACTGTCTTACAAACCCATTTATTTTTTCTTTTTATTTATTTATAAAATTGAAGTATTGACAAGACTGTAGGATAAGAGGCTATTCTTTTAATGCAGTTTAATTTAAACTAAAGTAGCTGTCTTTGCTTCCATTCTTCTCTGACTCCTTTAAAATCTCAAGAGAAGTTTCATGCTCAGGCAAGAGCCCAGACTACTTTGAGGCTTGAAGCTTCAAGAGGTAAGCACAAAACCCTGCAGGTTGACTTTCTGAAACCTTTCAATTAGCTAAAAAAACTTTTTGCTTAAGCTTGTGGCTAAGTGTTGGCTCTCCATTCTAAGCAGGGGCGGGGTCTGACATGCCATTCGAATTGCATTCAGAGATGATGAAACTCAATCAATCCATACTCATTTCCCATGACTCCATTCAAGTATATGTGGTTTGTGCTTAGCACATGGCTGAAAGGAGAGTCCAGCATCCTTCTTCTGTGCCTAGTCCAGGTCTTTGATGTCTGATGTTGCAAACTTCTGCCGTGCTGGAACTGTCAGGCAGTTTGCCACCCTCCTTCTTCACCTACCTCCCCCACCACCAACTATGTTATTTCTTGAGGGTTACCTTTTGTTTTCAACATCTTACAGCCATCCAAGCATGGTAAGGCAATTTTATATCATTATAGGTATATTTGTATTTTCCACAACATTCAGTAGGCTTTTGTAAAGTCTGTTATATAACTGGCATTGTACTTGGCACTAAAGAGACTAGAGAGATATGTCACCTGATTCCTGAAGACTACAGGATCTCTCCTATTTGCCAAAAAAAAAAAAAAGTAATACATAAACAACAATTAGAAGACACTGTGAATTAGAACACAGTTAAATAGCCCCAGGTAAGTAGGAGAAGGTAAATTATGCTCTCTATATAATGAGGTAGTATACATGATTTCACATAATTTCAACTGTATTTTTCTTTAATGTGCATAAATAAAAAGCCTCAGTTCTCTTGAATGCCTTTTCTCTTACTCATTCTGATCTTTAGCATGTAATCCATAAAAGGCCATTGCTCCCTCCATAAATCTTCTTTAATTCAAAGCATAACTCTCAGAGTTCAAAAACTGAACAGATTAGCTATTGCTGCTCCTCACTGAAACTGTCGGTACATAAACATGTCCCTGGAGGTACAACTATACTCAGTGTAAAAATAAATCAAAAGTCAACTATAAGTTTCAATGATTTATCAATGAGTTTTTTTAATGGTGTGTGTCTAAAGTATAGCATTTTTGTAAACCCCACAACCAACTGCTATTTTCATTAATTCATGTTTTTATAGTTTATGTATGTATATACATATACATACACATGGGTGTATTTGCATCTATAAATTGTGCATTTCACAATGGTATATTCTTTGCCACTAGATCAACTACTCTATTTTTGGAAACATTACTCTCTTCAACTTGGAAATCATAACCTCTTAGTCAATCTAAATATGACTTCATAACTTTTATAGCTTTTACCCCGTGCTTTTGCAAAACCTTATTGTGATTTCAAAAGAGCTTCGTGTGGTTAAGAAAATATAGCATAGTCTAAAAAATACTTTGGGTCTCTATTTGGTGTTAGCATGCTAAGGTGACTGATATGTTTGTGCTAGTGAGTGAGCAGAAATAAAAGTGTCCTTTAGTTAAACTGAAGTCGTGGCTCTAATGCTGCTCCAGTACCTAATTAAATTAAAGTTGAATCACCCAGAACAATGCTTTTATGGGTTTCTCTACCCTGGAAAGTTTATCATTAATTTAAAATGTAGAGCACCATTAATTTTATTCATTAGGTATAAGCAATAAGTATTCTTAGTAATCCGTCATTTCCCTTTAGGAGAGCAAGTCTAAAAGTTTTGTTTCTGTTTTTAAAAGACAAAGATTTTATTATTAAGTAGCATTTCATTTCATTTTAACTCTGTTGAAAAAATATATTTTTTGACATGGGACTTCTTTAACAATCTCTGTATAGGAATCATGTGGGCAGCATCTTATTGATATGTGCACACAGATGCAGAAGGTATGAGATTCTACATTCTTTTTTTCTTTCTTTTTCTTTCTTTCTTTTTTTCCTTTTCTTTTTTTTTATTGCCTCCAGGGTTATCTCTGGGGCTCGGTGCCTGCACTACGAATAGAATCCACAGCTCCAGTCCCCCCCCCCCTTTTGTTGCCCTTATTGTTTATCGTTGCTTTTATCATTGTTATTGCTGTCATTGTTGTTGCATGAGACAGAGAGAAATCGAGAAAGGAGGGGAAGACAGAGTGGGAGTGAAAGAGAGACACCTGCAGACCTGCTTCAATGCTTGTGAAGTGACAACCCCCCCACACACAGGTGGGGAACCGGGGGCTCGAACTGGGATCCTTATGCAGGTCTTTGTGTTTCCTGCCACGTGCACTTAACCTGCTGCATGCTTAAAACCGCCAGCCCCCGAGATTTTACTTTCTTAACAATTGCCAGGTGTTGTTTCCCTCTGCTGGGCTGTAGACAACACTCTGGACAGCAAGACTGAAAAGCACATAAGCATACATTATTGCAAAGACTCATCAGTAACATTACTTTTCAGTAAACTATAGTGGCTAATTGGATGATATTTACTGGAGTTCTCCTGACCCTAATCATGTTGACACACATATAAATGTTTAAGCCCAAACTAACTTCTACTTTTTCAAACATCACAGAACTAGAAGCAGTTCTTGAATTCTTCTCTGCCAGGGATTTGAGAGAACAATTTATCCTCTTTAAGTGTCCCCCACTTTTGCCAGGTGTACACCCCTTCAGCTGGAAAGAAAACAGGTCCCTCAAAGGCAGAAATAAAATTTTACTGAATGAACTTGGATAAGTGAAGCAGGAATTGAGGCTATTTGTATCACTACATAGAAGTGTTTTTAATCAGGGCAAGTTAAAAGTTTGAACAGTTAGGCCTGTAATGACTTAGTCATAAACTGTCCATAAACACATCAGACAGTATGTTGACTAGGCCATTCAACATCTAGACATTTTAGGTGGGGAAATGGCACCAAGCCATTCAGATGGGTGCATTGAATGTCAGGGAGACTTTATGGACCAAAGTTGTGAGACAATTGTAACATGTCCTCTATAGCATGTACATATGTGGTACAACTGTTCCAGTAGCCTTTAATCATCAATTGGTGACTATCAAAGAATTAAATTTCAATCAAGACAGACGTAGAGTATACTGTCCCATCCAGAAATGCTCCAGGGGTGTTTTTCACTTGATAAGATACTGAATTTAGAAATCTGGGGTGCAAATGCAAGGGAGTGCTTCTTAAATGACTTTCAACAGTCTGGCATTGTCAAAAGCAAGTGCCCTAAATTATTCCAGTTGTGAAAGAGCTAAAGCATATCTATGTGGCTCATTATTTACAGGTCTTTTTTGGACTAGGTTTGAATATGTCCACCCAGAGACCATTATGAGCATCCTATGAGATGGGTAAGCACCCAGATTCTTGAGATTTGGACATATAGCTCTAGTATAAGAATTAGTGTATAGGACATACAATGAGACACTCAAAATCTAAAGAGTTGGAAACAGTGTTGAAAGCCATTAATCTAAACTCCTACTCACTGCCTAAATCTTCCCTGCCACATTCCTTGGCAGAATGTCATCTAGCCTCTGCATGAATATTTCCAGGGACAGGAAACACACCACTTATGAGACAGCCAGTTTCCAAACGACAGCTCCATATATTGAAACATTCTTCTTTATACACATTCCACATATGCCCCTTCTTAAATTTCTACCCACTGGTCCTTTTGCTGCTATATGGACCCATAAAGAGTAAGTCTTCACTTTCTTCCACTTTGAAGAAGCTTTTGGCTACCCACAAGGTATTCAATTCAACTGTCCTAGTTCTTATGTTTTATATTCCTTTTTAAAAACTATTATTAAATTACTATTAATGGGAGGGGTGGAGTGGGTGGTGGTGCACCCAGTTAAGCACATATAGTACTAAGCACAAGGATCCAGGTTAGAACCCTCTCCTTGCAGGGGAGGAGGAAGCTTCATAAGTGGCAAAGCAGGTCTGCAGATGTCTTTTTCTCTTCCTCTCTATTTCCCTCTCCTCTTTCAATTTCTCTCTGTACTATTCAAAAAAAAAAAAAAAACTGGCCACCCGGAGCATTGAATTCATAGTTGTTGGGATATGTGTAAGCTTGATAGAGCTTAGGGAGAACTCCCCCCATCCTTGGATGGAGGTCTGGGAAAGACACTCCCTTGTAAGTCTCTCTTGCCAAGGTGAGCAAAGGGGAGAAACCGTCTCTCAGACTTAGTTCTTCCCTTCCAGTCTCTCAAGCCCACAGAAACCTCACTGCCTCTCTCCACTAACTGCAGGCCACATGGCTGCCTGCCTTAAGGTTCATTTACTCAAAGTTCACCTCACCTTCTGATCACAGAGGATAACACACCTTATCACACACTCCATCATCCACCTCAGACCCCAGACAAGAGAAATTCCAAACTATATGGCCTTTGATATCCATCTTCTCTCTGTCTCACCCTACTGGTTTAACCCCTATGTTTCTCTCAAATACCTTTGGATAATTAAGTTGCTTGCATCATAGAGAATAATTGTCTTGACCTTTATGTATCTCATCAATTCCTGTCATACCAGCCCCTACCATAGGGGCAAGCTGACCTTTAAGAAACCTGTAATTCCTGACATATTTGAAAAATGTTCTTTGTCTGAATTCCTATTTAAACCTACGTTTTTCTGCCATTAAATGAGAGTGCCTCCATTCTCCCTGGTTTCTCTTGTCTCTATTTCACGCCGTCTCTTGTGCGAGCAAGGGAGAATCGGACGGTTTGCCTTCCTGCTGGATTTCCCCTCACGGGAGTGCCAACATCCTGGCACATAGTGCCGCCATCAAGCCCCCAGGAATAACCCAGGAAGCAAAAGTAAATAAGTTAATTAATTAATTAATTAAAATTAAAAATTACTGTTCATGACTTAACTGTGGTCTACAAAGATATGAGTCCAAGGATCTCTTACTATAAATGCTATGTTAAGATCTACTATTACTGTGTTGCTGTCAATATAGCCCTGGAGGTCAGTTAGAACTTATTTTATGTATTTGGGCGTTCCCATGCTCAGTGCATATATATATTGATCATACGCTTTTTTATGTATTCTTTGTTTCCATTTTATTTTAAAATGGGAATTAGTAATATCTGCCCTATCACCCATATAAGTACTGTAAGCAACAAATGTGTTAGTATACATGAGAATAGTCTGTAAGTTACCAAGTCCTAAGTGTATAAACTTTAGTACTTATAGTTATGTTATGCCATTTATCTCATCTATTTGTTTAATTACATGTGTTCTTAATAAAGCCATGCTGAATGTTGATATCATTATTTATTCAAATTTTAAGAAGGGGCATATGTGGAATGTATATAAAGAAGAATGTTTCAACATTTGAAGCTGTCATTTGGAAACTGGCTGTCTCATAAGTGGTGTATTTCCTGTCTCTGAAGAGGGAAAGAGATAGAGAGATACCTACAGTACTGCTTCACCACTTGCAAAGCTTCCCCCCTGCAAATGAAGGCTTAAATCTGGGTCCCTGCACGGTGTAACATGTATACTTTGTGAGATACACTACCACTTGGCCCCCATTTATTCTACTCGGTCACAAAGGATACTCAGCTAAAATTTTTTTTATTATAAGTTGAGTCTTTGAGTAGACTGTGTTAATGATACATAATAACAAAAATATCATTAGTATTTATATCTATTTCCTTTAAATATCAAATACCATTAGAGAAATGAAACAACAGAATTCTTTTTTTTTTTTAATTTAAGAAAGGAGACATTAACAAAACCATAGGATAGGAGGGGTACAACTCCACACAATTCCCACCACCTGATCTCCATACCCCATCCCCTCCCCTGATAGCTTTCCCATTCTCTGTCCCTTTGGGAGTATGGACCCAGGGTTGTTGTGGGTTGCTGAAGGTGGAAGGTCTGGCTTCTGTAATTGCTTCCCCGCTGAACATGGGCGTTGACTGGTCGATCCATACTTCCAGTCTGCTCTTTCCCTAGTAGGGTGGGTCTCTGGGGAAGCTGAGCTCCAGGACACATTGGTGGGGTCATCAGTCCAGGGAAGTCTGGTTGGCATCATGCTGGCATCTGGAACCTGGTGGCTGAAAAGAGAGTTAACATACAAAGCCAAACAAATTGTTGAACAATCATGGACCCAAAGGCTGGAATAGTGCAGATGAAGTGTGTGTGTGTGTGTGTGGGGGGGTACTCTCTGCAGACTCTTGTATACTTCTGCTTTTAGGTATATATTTTTCCCTAGTTTATGGATATGTGTGAACATATGCTCTTTCTCAGGGGACCTGGTCTATATCTAGGTTTGGGGACTTTATTGGGGAGTGGACTACCTGGAATGGAATTAGAGAAAACTATGAAAGGAAAGGTCTCACCTGAGTGATGAAGCTGAAGGGTTGTCATTCCACACGTGAAGTCTCTGGACACAGTCTGAAGTGAAGCATGCTGGGGTGGCACTCGTTGCGTTGATTAGGTTGCGATCGGCGGATGCAATATTATTTGATATGAATTGAGAGAAGCATGCAGGAAAGTGGGCCCCACCCTAAGGTTCTAGGACTGGGGGAAATATAGGCTCTATAGTGGAAATGTGAGGTTCCTGCTGTATTAGGGTTCAAGAAGACAATGGATAGTTATTGTTATCATCACATTATTTGGTAATTGGGTTAACTTTGAAAAGTCCCTTTGTTAGGGTTTGCTGTATAATACCCAGCATCTTGTATATAGCGGTGCCACCGGTTGCTTCTGTTCTCCCTGGTCTAGGCTTCTGAGAGAGTCAACATATCAAAGACTCAGCCTATGTATTAAAAAGACTCAGTCTGGAAACAACAGAATTCTCATTCTCTCTGACCCGAACTGGAGAATTTTCACTTTTACCTGAAAATTACTGGAATTTCTCAAGAACCATAATAACTCAATTTCATTTAAATTATGTTTTTAGACATCAATTTAAATGTCTCTGATGGTATTAAAATGTCTTAAAACTCACTTTTAATACATCTGATATGTATGTGAAGTTGCGGAATCATCTTAGAAAAAACTAGAAAAGTTTGATTTCATGAAGGTCAAGTTAAAGACAGTTTTGAGAAGAAAGCCATTACTTTATGACCAGTTTTATATTAATACCAGAGAACTGAGCAAAAAACACAGCTTATTCACACAAAGCTAATCAAGCTTTATACTTGCCAGAATTTAAACTACACAATTAACAGTAGAATAGGAAAACTTTCAAATAGTTTCACAAGATTCAAAATAATAACTCTAAATGCCTGGCTCATAACTTGTGTATGTCTTGATTTATAGAACATGCTGGTCCTGAAAGGTCTCATTCTATTCACCTCTGGCCTTGGTTTGATATCATCACTCCAGTCAGCATTTAGCTCTGTGTGCCTTCATAATCATTATCACAAATGAAAAGTTTTAATCTACTTGCATGATCCTTACATAGGTATCTGAGTTCACTGCTAGACAGGGAGCCCCATGAAGACAGGGATTCCACCAATTTTCTACTAGTCTCCAATTCTGGCATTTGTGACATACCAGATACTAAAGCCATATTATCCATCCCAACCCTTCCTGAAGAACTGAAGCAAAGGTCTCAAATAGAGCATATCAGTTCCTGAAATCAGCCAGCCCCATGATCTTGGTGTCTGCTTGTCTTTTCAAGTATAATTTAGGTATTTTTTTTAAATGTTTCTTTATTGATTGAGAGAGACCAGAAAGCCACTCCAGCATGTTCAGTGCCAGTGATTGAGCCAAAGTCCTCACAAATGAAACTCCCGTGCTCTAGCCACTGAGCATCTCCCTAGCCACTCAAGTATAACTTAAAATATATTGTTCCTTTCACACTCAGCTAAGATATATTGAAGACCTATTATATACAAGGACCTGCACTAGACACTTTAGAAAATAAAAAGGTGGAAATGCATCTTACTGAAGCTTCAACCTACTATTGCTTTTTTATTTTTATCTTTTTAAAATTTTTTTATATTTATCTATTTCCTTTTGTTGCCCTTGTTTTGTTGTTGTAGTTATTATTGTTGTTGATGATGTCGTTGTTGGATAGGACAGAGAGAAATGGAGAGAGGAAGGGAAGACAGAGAGAAGAAGAGAAAGACAGACACCTGCAGACCTGCTTCACTGCCTGTGCCCTGCATGTGGGGAGCCTGGGGCTCGAACCGGGATCCTTATGCCAGTCCCCAGTCCTTGTGCTTTGTGTCACATGCGCTTAACCCACTGCACAACCGCCTGACTCCCTTAAATTTTTTTTAAAATCTATTTATTTGCTGGGTAGAGACAGCCAGTAATTGAGAGGGAAGGGGGTGATAGAGAGGGAGAAAGACAGAGAGACACCTACAACACTGCTTGACCACTTGTGAAGCTTTCCTCCTGCAGGTGGGGACCAGAGGCTCGAACCTGGGTTCTTGCACACTGTAACATGTGTGCTCAACCAAGTGCGCCACCACCTGGCCCCTTTTTTATTTTTTATCTTTTTGCCACCAAGGTTATTTAGCATTATGGCTTGATGCCTACACAACTCCACCACTTTTACAACCATTTTTTTCCCTTTTATAGATTTAATAATGGTTGACAAGACTGTAGGATAAGAGAGGTACAATTCCATAAAATTCCCACCACCAAAATTCCATATCCCCTCCCCTCCATTGGAAATGTCCCTATTATTTATCCCTCTGGGTGTATGTACCCAGGATCACTGTGGGGTGCAGAAGGTGGGAGGTCTGGCTTCTATAATTGCTTCTCCACTGAACACGGGCATTGACAGGTCGATCCATATCCCCAGCCTGTCTCTTTCTTTCCCTAGTGGGGCAGGGCTCTGGAGAGGTGGGGTTCCAGGGTACACTGGTGAGGTCGTCTTCCCAGGGAAGTCAGGTTGGCATCATGATAGCAACTGCAACTTGATAGCTGAAAAGCATTAAGATATAAAGAGCAAATTGTTTAATAATCAGGAACCTAAAGTAAGAATACAGCAGTTGAGATTTGGAGTCTCCATTTTGAAAAAAGCTAGGAAGTCTATTTTAGGTATATTCTGAGGGGACTATAATGCTACTTGCTAATTTTTGCCTGAGTCTGACAGATAACATGCAGGTGGACCAAAGGTATTGTCTGGGGAGATAGTTTCAGAGTTGGAAATAGGACTAGAAAGCTGGATCAGGGCAGAGAGTAGCTCCCAAATACGGGAAAAGTATATAAATACCATTAATTATAGACTCCAGTATTCTGATCTGGGGCCCATGTCTATTCATATTCAGCACAGGAGCTTGTGTAATATCTGTATCCCTGTAGGTCTGAGCTCACATTCCATTGTCATAACTAGGAACATTTTAGGCTGCATTCATTTCAGGACCTGTCTTCCTCTAGTGGCAGATATTGACCCAGCCTCCCTTTGGAGAGTAGAGTAGTCCCTACCACTGCTAGTTCCAATTTCAGGACAAGATCCTCTAGAAGCACACAAGAGAGTTTATGATTTTGTCCTTGATAGAGGTGACCAGTGCTGGTGGAGAGAGGAATCTGTTAGAGATCTAGGCCATCATATCTATGTGGGAATCCCAGGATTGCCTGACTAAGGCCCCAGATGATGAGGTGGCCTAGTAGTGACCAAAAGGGCCCTCATTAAAGTGTGCTGGTCTCTTGTTCTTATCCAGTTTTTTGTAGTCCTTATTTTCTGACATGGTTGGACTCAGAATGATTGAGGAAAGTGAAATGGAAAGTAGGTGAGGAGGGTATCTAGGTCTAAGTAAAAACTATTCGATTAAGTACTTTATGGAAATTTACTTATTTTTTTATTGTCACCAGAGTTATTGCTGGGACTTGATGCCAGCACTATGACACTATGAATTCTCTCTCAGTGGTCATTTTTACCTTTTTTTTCTTTTCTATTTTTTAGATATGACAGTAATTGAGAGAAGAGGGGGAGGTAGAAAAGGAGAAAGATAGTCAACTGTAGACCTATTTCAATACTCATGAAGCATCCATCCCCCTTGCCCCCTTGCAGGTGGAGAGTAGGGGCTTAAACCAGGTCCTTGAGCATGGTAACCTGTGCTTAACTCAGTGTACCACCCCCCTCCACTATAGCTTCTTAAAAATTCTTTATTTTAATGAGAGAGATAGAGAAAGGGTGTGTTTAAGAGAGAGAGAGAAAGAGAGAGAGAAAGAGAGAGAGAGAGACAGACCAGGATACTGCTCAGCTCTGGTTTATAGTGGTGATGGGGATTGAACCTGGGCCCCAGGCATGAAAGTCTTTTGCATAATCACTCCAATGTCTCCTCAGCTTTCTACTACTGCTTTTTTAAACTACTCTTATAAAATCTACCTGGCTGTTTAGCACATATTTTTCAGTCCTTAATGTATTGAGCTCTGTCAGTTTTAATGTTCCCGCTCCCTCCCTAAAGCTTCCTCTCCTGAAAGTTTTCAGAACCACACTGTGGAGTTTATGTTATTCAGATTTTTATACATGAGATAAGCCTTGTAGACTATAGCAAGTATCCATTTATTCATCCAATCCAAAAGTGGACTAAGCATTACTCTCCATAGTCTCTTGACTTTATAAAAGTATGGTTTGATGGAGAAACCAGACTTAGTAAAATATTCACACAAATACATAGCTGCCACTGTGGTATGTGTAGTGAAGGAAAGCACTACTACTGAGATTATGTAACATTGGCTAAGAGTGGGAGGGCTGATCTACTTGGTTAGACTTGGCAAAACTCAAATCCAGGGGAGGGTTCTGAGGGAGAGTATCCTATGAAGAAGTGAAAGTGCCCCTCAGCTTCAGAAGAGATCTGTGAATCCAGGATGCAGAGAAAAGGAGAATGTGACAGGGTACTATTTGCTTTCCTACTTTAAGGGCTAGGTAGAAAATATTAAATGGATAACCCTGGCTAAGTCCAGATGGCCCTGGCTAAATCCAGATGGCTAAGCCAAGAAGATGTCAAGAGCAGGATCCAGCAGTAATAGATGTGGGGAACACTGGAGAGTTTGCAAAAGCCTAGGTAGGTTTAAGGATTTCAAGTCTTGAGGAAATTCATGGGAAATAAGGGCATAAAGAAAGGTTGAAGATATGTGATGTCATCTGACGTGCCTAGAGAAGGTTGAGGACTTGATGCAGGACATGGGATATTGTCCCCCTTGGCTCTTTCATGAATCCTTTATCTTCTGTGGCCAGAGCCAGAGAAAGACATGGCATATATATATATATATATATATATATATATATATATATATATATATATATATATCACCTTTTTGCTGGTCTGTTGGTTCTCCAATATCATCTTCCTCAATTTTCCCCTTGGCTACCTTTCCTCAGCTCACTTCTTTTCCATTTGGTGAGATCCTTGACCCCTGTACCCTTCTTTCTCTTACACCAGCTTGTGTCTGACTTCATCTTTACCAACAAATATCTTCAAACAGTAGCTCACAATGACTCTCTCCACTCCCTTTATTGCTTGTCAAGGCCTTAATCCAGTGCTGTTTTCCCCACTGTTGCATCTTAGTTGTTCAGCACCCACATTTCAGTCCTTAACTTATTAGGCGTCTTTGTCATCTTCAATACTGACTTCTTCCTCCTCTCCTAATCTTTCTCTCTTAAACATTTTCAGAACTGTGTCTGTTCTATTTTCTTCACAATCTCATGGAAATATTTCCCTGTTACCACAATCTTCCAGTGTTCCCTGGAAATAGACAACAGGGTTGAGAGTGATTATTGGAAGCTTTGTTGAGGAGGACCCTTGGGATACAGGTGTAGCAAAGAGATGAAGGCCAAAGTTAGCAGAGGTAAAATCTGACTCTCAATAAGACACTAAAGTGAACCTGAGGGGGGAGCTCTGGAATTGGGATAAGTTTTCAGAGTTGTCTCATATTGAAGGCTTTGCATCTGGGCATCTATCAGCCTCAGAGCACCATCTGGGAGGGTAGTAATCTTGGGCAGGGCAATTCTCTGTGACTGAGAGGGTTTCCCATTGAAAGAATAATCTGTATATTAAAGCTGAACTCACTGGGACTGAGCTCAACCAGTAGAGCTTGCATCTTTCTAAGTGTGAAGCCCTCTTTCAGCTCTCTCCCTAAAACTGAAAGAATGAGAAAGTCAGTTTAGGGAAGGCCAGCTGGTATTGTGCATAATGCATGTTTTGAAAACAAAAGAGAATTTATAACTGATGAGATAGTTTGCTGAGAAGGCACCTGGGATCCCCTGTGTTCAACCAGATTCAAATTCAATCAATCACCATTGCACTTGGGGGAGTCTTCAGTGAGTAGTAGTGTCTTTCTCTCTTTCTGATCTTTCTGACTATATAATTAATTCACTTTCTGTCTGGAAAAGTTTGCCTGGAGCAGTGAAACCCTGGTAAAGGAAAAAAAAAAAAAAGATAAAATCACTGTACTGGAAAGTCAGAGTGGGGCAGTAGCACAGCAGGTTAAGCGCAAGGACCAGAGTAAGGATGGAGGTTCGAGCCCCCAGCTCCCCACCTGAAGGGGAGTTGCTTCACAAGTGGTGAAACAGGTCTGCAGGTGTCTATCTTTCTCTCCCCCTCTCTGCCTTCCCCTCCTCTCTCCATTTCTCTCTGTCCTATCCAACAGTGACGATATTAATAACAACAACAACAATAATAACTACAACAATAAAAAAACAAGGGCAACAAAAGGGAATAAATAAATATTTTTTTAATTTCAAAAAAACTTTAAAAAAAAAACTACTGTACTCACTACTGTTGTATGCTTTACATTGGGTTCTAGTTCTCCCCCGCCAAGAGAATTAGATCAGTCCTGTTAATTTCGTGGGCCCACTTGGCCCCGCCCCAAGGAACCCCGAGAGAGGGTTCCTGAGTCTGAGAGTTCCTGAGTGCCAGAGTTGAAGAGTTCCTGAGTTCGAGAGTAAGAGAGAGTGCTTGTGCCGCCGCAAAGAGACAGCAGAGTTCTGTTTGGTGATTAGTTTGTCTTAGTTTATGAATCATTGTTCTTGAATAAAGAAATACAGCTTCCCTGCCCAGCCGTTGTCTCCGCGTCTCTGTTACCTGCCCGTGAAGCTAGCCCGGCTGGCTAGAGCTTCCGAATTTTAACAACACACTACCTACTACCTTTGCCCCATCTCTGTTGCCAAGCTATTCCTTCCTTTCCTATCTTTCTGATTGACAGCAACATCCACACAGCCAGAAACTTTCTCCTTTTGCCCATGCCCTATGTTGACTTAGTCACCATCTCCTTAATATTGATTTAATTTATCTCTGTCTTCATTCCTAGTGCTGCTGTTTCTTTTCTTTTCTCTTCTCATTTTTCTGCTGCTTCCAGGGTTATCTCTGGGGCTCAGTGCCTGCTATAGAAATCCACTGCTCCTGGAGGCCATCTATTTATTTTTTGGATAGGACAGAGAGAAATTCAAAGAGGAGGGGAGGACAGAGAGGGGGTTAGAAAGATAGACACCTGCAGACCGGCTTTACTGCTTGTGAAGTGACTCCCCTGCAGGTGGGGAGCCTGGATCCATAATCAGGTCCTTGCCCTTTGTACTATGTGCGCTTAACATCTTTGTGCACTTAACCTGGTGCACTATCGCCTGGCCTCCCTCTGCTGCTGCTGTTTCAAGCCCTCCTTCCTCCCTCTTCTTTTCCCCAGGAGTGTCTCTTTCTGCAGACCTGATAGCCTGCAGTCTCATAGCCTTTACATATTTTAACTGTCTTTTTTTAAAAAAAATGTATCTATTTATTCCCTTTTGTTGCCCTTGTTGTTTTATTGTTGTAGTTATTATTGGTGTTGTTGGATAAGACAGAGAGAAATGGAGAGAGGAGGGGAAGACAGAGAGAGGGAGAGAAAGATAGACACCTGCAGACCTGCTTCACTGCTTGTGAAGTGACCCCCCCCCTGCAGGTGGGGAGCTGGGGGCTCTAACTGGGGTCCTTATGTCCTCGTGCTTTGCGCCACCTGTGCTTAACCTGCTGTGCTACTGCCCAACTCCCTTAACTGTCTTTTCTAACTGTCTTTTCTTTGCTCCATTGTCAAGTCTGAACTCCTTAGGATGTGGCAAAAGTCCTTTCCTGATCTGCCCTCTCTTTAAGTTCTAGAATACTTGCTCCTCACTCCCTGGCTCTTCAGTGCCTGGCTCAGATAACATAAAAATTGAGGAAGACAAGGCCCAACACTAGATCACATTCTATTTTGAGGTGATTTCTGCTCGGTTGGAAACAAAGCCCTTGGCCCAGAACAGTGATAAGCAAGGCATTTAATTAAATACCAGTATTAATCCCAAGGGGGGTCATATGACCTTTTGAGCTTCTCAGCCTTGGCAAGAAGACAGCTTCTGCCTGCTAGCTGGGCTAATCTGAGACCAAGTGTTGCCACTAAATCCTTATTGAGCGTGACTTATGCACCCAGCTGTTAACACTGATATATGCTCAGTGCCAATGCCAGGCACCATTCCTCAGGAACTTAAGCATCCCTGCTTTCTAATCCTGGCTGTATTGGGAGGGGGGGGGTGTTGGGGGGGAGGAGAAGCAAGGTCACCCCAAGGCAGAGAAGGGGAGGGTGTCTCATGCCACCTTATTATGCCTTTAGACCTAGTGATAGAACCCCATGACTTATTCTCCACATCAGACCAGATAACATCAAGCAGAAGATAAATTCCCTTCATTGGCTTTGTGTGACAGGGAAGCATTCATTGGGAGGAGAGAATATGATAAGAGAGAGAATTAGAATAAGAATAATGGGGAAAATCAAGAGGAACTGCTATCACTCCAAATGAGCTGTTTCTGAAGCCATCTTACAATGAAAACAGCACCTTTCTCTGAAAAGTGCAATGTGTGTGTGTGTGTGTGTGTGTGTGTGTGTGTGTGTGTGTGTGTGTGTGTGTGTGTGTGTCTGTGTGTCTGCTTGCTTTGAGAGTTGCAAGCTCCCCCATTTAATTTAAACTTTGGTGAAGAAACCAACAACACAAGGGCAGCCACCCCAGGGACGCTGAACTGCCCTCCTTGACCCCCCCAGTGGCGAGGGATGTTTTTGCTTTAGTGTCAGCAGGACTTGGTGGCAGAAATTTGGAACTACGGTCTGGCTTTCCTCCTCCTTCCTCCCCCTATCCCCATCCATCCCCTCACTCAGATTTCAATCGCGTCCTTTCTGAGCTGCCCTCTTGCATTTTCTTTCTTCTTGAGCTCCTGAACGTTACCCTAGAGGGGGCTGCAGCACCGCAGGCTTCCTCCTTAGCCGCCACCATTTGCTGTTGTTGGCTGCAAATCCAGTGCAAGGCGCCAGCTCCTCGGCAGAGAGCTAGGACCCAGTGCTCCCTTACCCAGACAGACAGGCTAGCATGGAGACTGCATGGCCCACAGCCCCTCTCTCCGCCCCTGCCCCCGCTGCTGCATTCTGAATCCGTGGTGTGCATTTCACCAAGTGTGCATGGTACACGGCCACAAAGGCTGACAAAGTTATGATTTACTCTGGCTTATTTCCCTTCCAGTGCCCTTGCACCCCCACCATGACCCGCCACCCCCCCCCCCAGCCCCGCAGATGAGGGGTTGGCAGGTCTTTTCCTACTTATTTTTTCCTTTTTTAATAAATGGATCCATATTGGTTTTTCTGCTACGTTCCATTGGAAGCTCTCTGGGCACTGTATTCTGAAAAGTGTCTCCTTCGCTAGGTCATGACCAAACTGTCCTGTTAGAGACTCGCAGACCTAGCCCGTGTCCCTTAGGCATCATAGTCAGCCACCCGGATAACTTGATCTTCATTTTTCCTTAATGCAGTGTGTCAGCAAAGCAGTAAAGAATGCTTAGCTTGACTCCTGAATATGCCTAATGTTATTCCTTACTGCTGTTCGTAAGTTTTTAGAAATATGTGGTGGATGTAAGTATATGAGAACCATCATCATAATATGGAACTTAGTTTGAAAATTGCACTATGCTTTGTCCATGGACATATCCTCTGGCTTTCAGATAGTGTCTGGCTCCCAGGAAGTTTAATAGGTACTTAATGAAATGAATGGCGGGCAGTGTGCTAAAACGGTTTAGTGTTCCATTTCATCTTCATGCACAGTATCACTTGATAGATAACAAAATGGGAGAAATGGAGGCTTAAAGAAGATAATGTGCGTGCCCAGAGTAAAATAAGAAATTGGCCCAGGTTCAGACCCTGGTATCAGCATAAGCCAGAACAAAACAGTATTTTGGTTATAAAAAGAAGAAGAAGGAGGAAGAGGAGGAAGAGGAGGAGTAGGAAGAGGAGGAAGGGAATAAGTAGGAGGAATGGGAGGGGGAGGTAGAGAAGGAAGGAGTGGAGGAGGGGAAGAGAGAAAGAAAATCGGCTCACCCTTTGACCCCAATCTCTTTGACTCCAATGTGGTGGTTTGATACTAACTCTTAATTACTATAGTACCATGCTTCACACCATCAATAAGTCCCTCTCTGTGTTCAGTTTTAAATCTTCCTTATTATCTAAAGCACAAACTAGTTAACTATTTTAGTCAGGCCATGCCTAAAATTGTCTTGTTTTTGAATTTTTCAAATTACCTTGCTCCTACTATACTTTGTACTATGGATTTCCATATAGAAACAGTTCTCCTGTGGTGTGGTAAACATTTCTCACAAACCTTGCATCTTGGGAAATGTGTGATAAAACAAGATATTATTTTTAAAAAGCTACATGAGAGCAGGCATTGTAATGCCCATGCAACTTCATGTGCTTAACACCCACAAAAGCAATAATAACACAGGGCTGACAAAACTGTGAGCCTAGCCTCCACTCCAGTGAAGGAAGCTTTGGCACAGTAGCTTCTTCCTTTCTTTCTTCTTCTTTCTTTCTTTATCTCTTTCTTTCTTTCTTTCTTTCTTTCTTTCTCTACTTCTCTGTTTCTATTTTAAAAACAATAGCAGACCCATAAAAACACTAGCATAATTTAAAAGGTGTGGTAGATGTTTCACTAATACTACCAATTAAAGAGTTTACCTTTAAAACATAAAATAAATGAAGCTTAATGGAAGGGCTATGAAGGAATGGTTGAGATTGCAGACTAATGGAGGAGGAGACATGAACCTAGATGGAAGAACCAGCATCAGATCCTTTCCAAGTCAGATAGAAGGAATAAATGATCTGGGGCACAGAACTGCAGTTTTCCACATCTGGTCAAGTACAAGTGTGTTAGTGCACCTTGTGTACAGGAAGG